>NW_007776039.1:2930-3629 GCF_000696425.1 Galeopterus variegatus | reverse complement strand
AAGAAAGCACTTGGTACCATGCTTAGCTTACAGTATGTAAAATAATTTTTTTTTTCTTTTTTGTGACCAGTAAGGGGATCGTAACCCTTGGCTTGGTGTTGCCCGCACCATGCTCAGCCAGTGAGCACACCGGCCATTCCTATATAGAATCCGAACCCGCGGCCTGGGCGCTCCCAGTGCCGCACTCTCCCGAGTGAGCCACAGGGTCGGCCCAAATAATTTATTTTTTAGTCATGCCTATTGGATGGCAGAACCACTCATATCAAACAAGCTGCCCTTTTAATCCACACTCTATCTCTGCCCCTTCTGTCTGGGATCTTCCTCCACTTCTACTCCTCCTGGCAAATGCTTTCAGAATGCTTCCAGATGAAGTACACACGCTCCCTCCTCCATGCAGAGGGAGACCTCCATGCAGTCCCCGACAGAGCTGACCTTCCCTGCCTCCCTCCCTCCCCGTTTCTCAGCACTGGGTATAGGCCTCTCTACAACAAGCAGCAACCTCCTTTGTAATTACTTGTTCACTTTTTCTTCTCTCTTACTACACTTTGAACTCTCAAAGCACAAGGATCAAAGCTTTATCTTCTTGTTCGGTTTTACGTCTCTGTCACAGGCCTAGCACAATGCCTAAGATAAACAAGTGTTTCTTGAGAGAATAAATGAATAGATGATTGTGTCATTAGCAAGGTGAGCTTTCACCCC
>NW_007776039.1:0-1733 GCF_000696425.1 Galeopterus variegatus | reverse complement strand
CACCTCACCTTGGCCTCCCTGAGCAGGCACCTAGGAAGCTAGCTGCCAGGATTATAGCCATCATACCAATGTCCATTCACCTGCAGTCACCACAATCAGAGAACTCCAATTCCAGAAAACCTTCTCCATGATAGTAGGAGGAAAACTGATGTCATGTTCCTGGTGATAAGACCTTGCCACTGCAGGGTCCCTAAGTGCCTTTTAAATCACCAAGACTATCAAATATTTCCAGTGTAATTTCCCCATAATGTGTACTTTGTTAAATTTTAAGACTTTGAAAATTGGTGATTTGTGTATAATACGTTATGCCACTGGCCCCAAATTTCTTAGCAGGACCTCCAAGATTCTCTACATAATGATCCCAAACTACCTTCCTGGGCTTATCTCCTCTGTGCACTCCATATCCTTTCTGCTCCTACTGCCCAGGCCCCTGCACACCTCAGGGAAGACCAAGTGGGGTATTCAGCTGATTGTAAGTTCTCCCAGGACTTACTGCCAGAACAGTGCCATGGGCACTGAAAAACTTTAGCATGGCTCTTTGCACCCAACAGTCAGTTCAGACTATCAACTCTATCAAGAAAGCAGAGCCTGAGAGAGAAAAGACCATGAGCCCTTCCCTTTCATTCAGCTGTGTGAGCAATGCTCCACTCCCAAACTCCCTCCCCTGCTGCTGCCTGGTTGGTAGAAGCCTTGTCATCACTTGCCCTGTGGGAGGCAATTTGGGGATCTCATAGGCAGACTCCAATGTGGTCTCTGCAGAGCTTTTCTCTTCCCTAACTCTATTCCAGAGAGACTCATGTCCTCTACCCTCTGTTGTGACTTTGTCATGCATTGTTAGAATTGGGCACAGACCAAGAATGGAGGTGAGGTACAGAATGGGTCCCTTGGCTCCTGGTGGGGTCTGCTGGTGAAAAGTGCCCCTTGTTAATGTCTTTCATGTATCAGGGCTCATCTTTCTGAGTCTCACACAAACTGGTTCTCAGGCTCACCTAATTCTGGAGTGTGCAGGGCAGATGTGGAGCTAGAACTGAGCCATGCCCATTTGCTTCTGATTGGAAGAGGGTGGGGTGCCTCTGTGTGCCTCACCATTCAGACATTCTTCATGGTGCTATTTTTATCAACAGCAATCATTAAATTGGTGTCAGATGGTCTGGTGCAGTTCCTCACCCTGAGGATGGGTGATGGGACTCAGAGGGTTTTTTCTGGGTAAGAGATGTCTGTGGCCCATGTGAATGCATCTCAGAACCCTGAGCCACAGAGTGAGCCTCACTAGCACTGAACCCTGTTCCTGTGACAATAAAAGCAGGTTTCATCACCATTCCCCCTTCATTCTTGACCTGATTCATTTAACAGACATATGTTGAGCATCTTCTAAATGCCAGACGTTGAGCAAGACACTAGGGATTCACAAAAAACATTATCTCTACCTGCCGAGAAACCTGCATTTCACCAGAAAGGATCTGTCATGTGAAGTGACAGTGTCTACTGGGCTGTGCATGTTACAGGGTGTATTGACAAGGAATGTTATGGAGGAAGGATTTGTTCTGCCTGGGCTTTGGGGAAAGCTTCATGGAGGTGAAAACATTCAGCTTCAAAGATAAATAGAATAACTGGAAGCAAACATGGGAAAAAGCCTCTCAGGCAAAGGAAACAAGGGCAGAAGCATTAAAAAAAAAAAAAAAAGACTGTAGATTCATCCAAAATCCAGCTGTGAATTCAGCTCTCTCTCACTG
>NW_007776038.1:6655-7143 GCF_000696425.1 Galeopterus variegatus | reverse complement strand
CTGGTGAATCCACACAGTGGGGTACGATGCAGCTGTAAAGAAGATTGAGGAAACACCTATAAATTGATCTGGAGTAAATTCCAGGACATACTAAGTGGAAAACGTAAAACAAAATCGAGCAGCTGTTGTACCCTTCGTTTGAGGGGAAACAAGAAAACGTAAATGTATCTGCTCATTTTCACAAGGGAAACAGAGGAAGGCTAAACCTGACACTAAAAAGACGGCTTGTCTACAGGGTGTGGGTGGGCAAGAGGCAGAAAGTGGGTCAGGGGCACTGAGGTGGAAGGGACAGAAAGGAGTCGCACTTCCCTGACGGGATCTTTTTGTTCAGACCTGACTCTTCACACCACAGTGAAGCTGCACACACCCCTCCCCGACGCATCCTCCAGAACAAACGTGTTGTCCTTCAAATAAATTCCTTTTTATCTTTTTTTTTTTTTTTTGTAGCTTTCGAAATATAGTGCCTCTGGACTTTTAAGTGTAAACAA
>NW_007776038.1:0-3629 GCF_000696425.1 Galeopterus variegatus | reverse complement strand
AACAACCAGCTTCAGCAAGTTAGCATTTCAGTTCTTCTGCTCTTTAACCTAGAGATTGAGAGGCAGGTTTATATCATGTCTAAACTCCCTTGTAGGGTATGTGAAAATCTGCATTTAACAAAAAGATAAACAAGTAAACAAATATTTGTAGTAATTATTCTCATAAATGTATAAAAAGATTCTTCTACTTTTGAAGCTCCTAAGAAATAATTATATGCTCTTTACATGTTATTACTTAACAGCATATAGAAACAGATGTTTGTTGAATGAATGGGAAAAAATAGGTAAAATCCCCTCAAACATTTAAAAGCTATCGGTGGTTAAAATGATGTAGACAAGTTTCAAAAACATGCACACTGGATAAAATCAGGTTCATCTCTAGGTCCACGGAGAATTTCACTGGACAGAGTGTTCAAACAAAACTTCTAAGCAAAAGAGAAATAATTCATTATCCAGAGTAAGTTATAGGGACTAAAGCAGAACACAAAATATGGAACATCTTATATTAGTATAATTGAAAAAATCATCAGGTAGTTTCTTTTTTTTTTTTTTGTCTTTTTCGTGACCGGTTATAGGGATCACAACCCTTGGTGTGGTGTCACCTGCACCGCGCTCAGCCAATGAGCGCACCAGCCAGTCTTATATAGGATCTGAACCGTGGCGGAAGTGCCGCTGCGCTCCCAGCGCCGCACTCTCCCCAGTGCACCACGGGGCCGACCCAGGTAGTTTCCGACGGAGCATCATTCTGCTTTGTAAAAACAGCCGTTACAAAAGAGAGGCATATGATGTAGACAAGTTTCAAAAACATGCACACTGGATAAAATCAGGTTCATCTCTAGGTCCACGGAGAATTTCACTGGACAGAGTGTTCAAACAAAACTTCTAAGCAAAAGAGAAATAATTCATTATCCAGAGTAAGTTATAGGGACTAAAGCAGAACACAAAATATGGAACATCTTATATTAGTATAATTGAAAAAATCATCAGGTAGTTTCTTTTTTTTTTTTTTGTCTTTTTCGTGACCGGTTATAGGGATCACAACCCTTGGTGTGGTGTCACCTGCACCGCGCTCAGCCAATGAGCGCACCAGCCAGTCTTATATAGGATCTGAACCCGTGGCGGAAGTGCCGCTGCGCTCCCAGCGCTGCACTCTCCCCAGTGCACCACGGGCCGACCCAGGTAGTTTCCGACGGAGCATCATTCTGCTTTGTAAAAACAGCCGTTACAAAAGAGAGGCACCAAGCCACCAGTCTGTGGTGGCAGTGCACCTCTCATCTTTTCCCCGTAGTCACAAGGGCCATGTGAATTCCTAGACTCAGCAAACCTACACCACGTGGGCAGTGTGGGGACTACGCCTTCCTTCCACCAGCTGCTTTGCTCTTTTGTTATTTCTTTCACCTTTATCCTTTCTTACTAATCCTCTTCTCCCTCTGCAAGATTCCATGTGACTTCACTCCCATGTGACCTTATTCTCTGGCCTTAGCTGACTGGATGGGTGTCCACAGCTGACCACCTTATTCTCTGGCCTTAGCTGACCCAAGCAAGGGCAGTTGGTTGAACAGATGAGTTGGGCTGAGTAGAGTTTTCTGGTGGGAATTTGGAATTTGCAGAATTGGAGACTGAACTGGTTGATGTTGGGAACTGCTGCCAGGCAGATGAGAACCTGTAGGACCTGTAGGTCCTGTGGAGTCAGAAGCCCTGTCTCCCAGCGAAAACGATGGGTGAGGAAGCACTGGGAGGGGGCAGGGGGGAGAGAGTGGGGAGAGAGACCTGGAGGACGGGAAGGAAGGAGGGACAGACGGAGTACGCGTCTACCCTCGACTCTCATCCCCTGCTCTTTGCTCTCTCGAGGCCGCTACTTTACTTCCTTTCCTTTGGTTGTCGGGAGATTCTTTTGTATCTGGCAGCAAATGTTCTGTTTCTTGCACTAGCTTGAATGGTCCTTTATTTCTTGGAACCAAAATAACTTTAATTAAAACACTTCAGAGTATCCCCCCATCCCCACCCCACTCCGCAGTGCTAACTATTCTCTGTGGTCAACACGACATGATACTTAGAAAATTCATACTTTCTTCATAAAAGGCTTTGAATATTTAGAAGAAAAAAAGTGCATCCATTTAGCACTACTCATGCACTGCATGTATTCGAACCACTGTGACAAAGTTGGACTCACCCACTTTTAACCTGCCAGTGACCTCCCCTTCTGAGTTGCGCGCATTTACAGTCACATTCTGAGTTGACTGTAGAAGCAGAGATGAGTCCTAAAAAAGGATTTACAAAATTAGTAAAATATATACTATTGAAAATGATTGTCTTTATACTTGTATATAAGTTTAGGATTTATATAAAATAATTTCTTCATAATCACAGATCCTGGGATCCTATAAATTTGTGGCTATCAAAAAATTCTGGATTATATTAAGAGAGTAAAGGGTATTATTTTTTTCTCAGAAAATGTAATAATACCAGGGGTTTATAGTGTCTGTGCATACTGTTTACAATGTGCCAAGTCAGTTCTCAAGCTAAAGATCTAAAACGACCAAGGTTTAATCATTGCCTTTTCATTTTAAAGGAATTACACTTCCAGTTTTTGTTACTTATGTTCACAACAAAATATATTTTAAGAAGATAAATTAGAGAATGGTCAACTCTTCTATATGGAATATGCTGTTATTTTCAAGACGCAAAGACTTCTGGCAACTTCAAAAAAGTTTTTAATATTTGTTGGATGCCTATGTCTTTGAACTTTTTGTTGGAAGATACACATAGGTGATTTCTGGGTTACTATAATTCTGAATGGGTGGTTTTGTTTTACAGATGATTGCTTGCTTTTATATAAACAATTTCCTTCAAAATTAATTCAGTAATTTGGTTGTTGGATGCAAATGGGTTTATGGGTTTATGGTTCACTCAGAGAAAACCAAATATCTTCCACAGGGGTAGGGAATAATGTGATATTTTCAGAAGGAAAGAAGTTTCAAGAGCCCTTGAGAATGTCAGAGATTCTCCAGCTTGCTTTATTGAAGCAGACAGAACTATCAGTGTCTTAGATTTTATCCAGTGATGTGACGTTAATATTGGTTTTGCACTGTTAGAAAATAACTAACCTGACAGTAAGAGTTAACAATTCACGAATAATTTTAGCATCAATACTCTCACTTTATCCTCCACATTATGAAGGAAGAACCTTATTCTTAACATGGACATAAGGAAATTGAGTTCAGAGAGAATTTAAATGACAGCTGGAAGTCACTTGCAGCTAGCAAATGACAGTCCCATGGTGGAATCCAATCTTTAGATGCCACTCCCCTGCTCTTTCCTACCACAGTCCTGGAGTGGGAGGACAGGGCTCAGGTTAGACCTGTGAGATCCACCCCAAGCCTAGACAAAGTGAGCTATTCGGGGATTCACTTCTGTGTGTCTGACCCCCCTCTTGCTCTGCCTTCCCCTCTAGGGTTGGGAGAGCTCGGTGCTGGCTCTCCCAGCCTGTCCTGCAGCAAGGGGTACTCCAGTGACACAGTTCTGGTCAATGAGACGCAGGCTGGGATCTGCGGGAGGTGGGGGGCGATTTCTAGGCTTTTGCTCTCCTGGTGAAAGGGACGCGTGCACCAGTGCCACATGTTTCCCAG
>NW_007776037.1:1238-3630 GCF_000696425.1 Galeopterus variegatus | reverse complement strand
TATTTTTTTTTTATTGTTCTTTTTTTCCTTATTTTAAATAGGGGCTAGGGATATTTTTAATAATGAGATTGTGTCAGAAGACAAAACTATATCAGTAATATATAGATATATTGAGCTCTTTATTAATATGTATTTAAGTAGTTCCCATATATTTATTGTCAGTCATTTTATTTTTTTATATCAATAAGTGATTTTTTTCTTGAAAGCTGTTCTTAAACTGTGACATTAATGCCCTGATCTCTTACATAAAACCACTTCTCCCTTCATATTGGTATAGCCCCTAAAAGGCTATCATGAAACTTCTGAATTTATTATTATTTCTTAGACCATTATTTAGACTCCAGGCATCAAATACCCCAAATAGAATGCTACAAAGAAAAAACAGTTAGCCTTCTTGCTAGTATTATTTTGTTAATCAAATCTTACTTTAAAAAAAATACTGGTTATTTTCCTTACATTCAGTTAACTAGACAGTTATTGAGTGTCTCCTGTGGGTCCGAGTATACTGCCTCGTGATTCTGAGGAACATTGAATAAGACCCAGTCCTAGCCTTCAAGGAGTGTTTTGTGAATAGAAATTCAGGTTAGAAAAAGACTTTCTCTTTTGAAGGTATTTAGAAAAAGATTTTAACATGTTTGTTTACTCAGAGACCTTTTTGATGAGCTAGTTTATGAAGTGTTTTAATAGAGCACTTTATCTTTTCAAGAAAATAGCATCTCAATACCTATGCATAATAATTGCTACATTAGAAAACTTTGAAATTGTATCTGTTTTTTTTCACAAGCAAGCATTAATAAACTGTTTGAAACTTTGGTTCATGGATTGGTTTGGTTTTCAGTTACAGCTTTCTTCCTAGCCACCATAATGGGTGTGAGATTTAAGAGATCCAAGAAAATAATGCCTGCTGGGCTGGTAGCAGGTTTAAGGTAAGAAAAACTATTTTGATCGATGTTATCCTCTGGCATCATTTTGAAGTGCTGAATTTTTGGCAAAAATCTATTTTAATTGGAAAGGCCAAAGACATTTTTATTACAATATGTATTAATGTGAAAAGCTGAAAATATCATGGATTCATTTGGTCTTTGTTATTGATGTGTACAAGAACAGTCTTACCAGATACATAGTGTTGCTATAGTATCTGATCACATGTACACACTTTCCTTTTTCAGAATAAAAAAAATAAATTCAGCCTCGTTTTTCCTCAAGATTTACCCACCTGAAGAAGTAAATGTATTAATTAAATCTAACAGTCTCTTTTTGAGATTTCTACAGCATGACTGATGCAGTTATTTTGAGTTTTTAAGGTAGAGAAATTTAATATTTTTTAAAAGGATAAATAGGGAGCCTCAAGTTTCTTTTAATTTGACCCAGTAATTCTGTTTATGAGAGTAAGCATATTACTAAGTAAAAATTTAGAAATAACATTTTAATTCTTCCTGGAAGCTGCCTTTATATGTTGAAAGCCATAAACATGTTCATTTCCTATGTACATTTTCACTTTTTGGAATTTATTCCAAAGAAATGAGATGTACACAAAGACTAATGTTCATTGCAACTTTATCTCTAGTGGAAAACATGATAAATGGAAAAATTAGGAACATCCTAAAAGTTTACCAATAAGGAAATGTTTAAATAAGACCATTTAATGGAATGTTGAGCAGGAATTACATGTCATGTTTTCAAGAAGTATTTAGTGGCATTGGAAAATCTTAATGACATAATAAGATGTAAAAACAGCTTCAAAAACAACCAAATCCAGTGTGGTCCCAATTTTTTTAAAAATGTTTGTGTATAAAAAGCCACGGTAGGAAGGAAGTACCTCAAAGTGTTAGTAGTGTTTTTTTCTGGATGGTAGCATAATGAATAATTTAATGTTCTTCTTTGTCCTTTTCTGTAGAATTTTCTAGTGTGGCTATGCATTATGTTTCTGGAGGGAGTGTAATTACAAATGCCTTCCAGTTACAGCCCTGTTCTAAAAATGATACTTGCTGGTGGGAAGAATCAGAATAGGTTTTACAGATCAAGAAGACAAGACCCCAGTCAATGGAAAGTGGCTGAGATTGTAATAATAACCCCCCAAAATTGCTCCTTGATTATTTTTTCAAGTTGTTTTACTTAACTAGCTTTTGAAAGTTTGTGTTTCTTTCAAAACTTTTCTGTTATAAACCCTCATCCCAAGTTTCCAGAACAACAAGTTTTGAATTTTCTCATTCATTGTGAACATTCTCAAGTGGCTACTTCAGTCATGTCTGGGAATTTAGAATGCAGGGAAGATGAGTTCACCTGGCTCCAAGGAGTAGAGCTGGGAGAAAGCCCTGGAAGCCAAGGCTTAATAACACTACAGGTTAGGCAAGCATGTGACCTTCTCTGTCTTATGCCAGCTAAGAGTGAC
>NW_007776037.1:0-838 GCF_000696425.1 Galeopterus variegatus | reverse complement strand
TAATAACACTACAGGTTAGGCAAGCATGTGACCTTCTCTGTCTTATGCCAGCTAAGAGTGACGCACCCTTTCCCTTTCTTTTAATGTAATCCAGCCTCATGATGATCCTGAGACTCATTTTATTGCTGCTGTAAGCATCTGGAGGAACTGAAAACTAAATTCATGTCATTCGACTGTAAGGGGGCAGAGCGTATTCTTTGTATTTAAGAGATAAATTTCAATATAGAATATCAAATATCTTATTTTATGTTAGAAACAAAAGTAACACTGTCACCTCTAATATGAACACTGGTTTGAGGTGTTTTCTTTTTTCACACAGAAACTTTAACTGTTTTCTAATTGTCAAGCACTGTTTTCATTAAAGGTGTTTAATGAATCATGATATACTCTTGCATTTGCTGTGTCTATTTTTATATATGTGATTTTTTTTTTTTTTTTTGAGAATTCCAAATACTCATGATTTGATTAAGTTTAAATTAAACTACAACTTATCAGATAAGGGAATTCCTTACTGGACTTCACAGAATGCTAATGTATCTATTTGTCATTTATGTTATATTAGAAATTACATTTTTTCCATTTTAATTGTATTGCTGCCAGTGTTATTTTTTTCCTTTAAAAAATTCTGTTCTCACCACACGCTGTGTTCTAACAGAATGTATTCAGTATTCAAATAAAAGACATTTTGTTTTAAACCTGTTTCTTTCATTTTAGAGTCTTTTCTATATACTCAAATTCTCTTTGACATTTAAATGTTTGATTATTGATTAAAGGGGTTGAGAAGGAGGGTTATTTAAGCCAACACTCTTACTTCCTTAGAAGCAGATATTCTTTTTCT
>NW_007776036.1:0-3630 GCF_000696425.1 Galeopterus variegatus | reverse complement strand
ATGGGATCACATTCTGAGGTTCTAGACGGGTGTGAATTTCTGGGGGTCCCTATACAACCCACCCTTCTTCAGCTCTAAATCCTACAGTGGACCTACACAACACCGGAGGGATTCTGCTCAATGAAACAGATTATATCCTCCGCCTGCCTAGACCCAGGCATGGCTTCCTCATACTCAGATCCCTCACTGGAGCCTGCAATGCTCTGTGCAGTGTGGCCCTTGCTCTTTTCTCAGATCTCCTGTCTCAACTCCCTCCCCCACTTCCAGCACCCGTCCCCCTTTTAATCACTAGGCTAAAATGAACCTGGAGCATTTTCAGTTCCTCATATGTGCAGACTCTTTCTCACCCCAGATCCCTGTGCACCCCTCACTCCATCTGCCTCAATTAACTGCTCTCAGGTCACATGTCACCTCCTCCAAGAAGTCTTCCATGACTCCCCCATCCTGGGCTGAGAGTCAGGTGCCTCTCTGATCCTGAGCTTCCCCTGGGGGTCCTCCGTCACGCAGTTCTGTCGTTGCCTGGTTATGAATCTGTGTCCCCTGCTAGACTATAAATCCTGAGAGCAGGGATGGCATCTCACTGGGTTCATGCTGTCTTCCCAGTGCCCACAATGGTCTCTTCACATAGTAAATATTCAATATATGTATATACGTTGAAGAAAATAATGAATGAAAATTGTGCATGATGCTATCAGACCCCATAGGTCAGCAGGATGAATTGGGGAGGTGACATTTGCCTTGAGATTTGAAGGAGGAGGAAGGGTCTCTGGGTATACAATTCAGGGAAGGCATCCCATGCAGAGGAACCAGCATGAGCAGGGCACCAAGGAGTGCCTGGAATGGGGTTAGGGGAGGCTGGGAAGTCAGCGCACGGCAGTCTATGAAGGACTTGGAGGAACATTAAAACCACTGCTCTGGGGCTGGGTGGTGGGATGCAGACATCAGAAGACCCAGAATTTGGAAGAAGTAGGCTGGTCTCCCAGATATCCTCTCATGAGATATTTCCTTGGCACAGTCCAACCCAGGAAGGAATATCAGAGGGACAAGCGTTGAGCAAAGAAATGGAGCCAGAACTTAAGAGAAAGATCCACTATTGCTGCTTCCATGTTCCCAGGGAGATCAGGACCTTGAGCTGGGGTCACATAGAAGAATGTGAGTTTAAGTCGGGGGATAAAGTGGAGGGGCCAAGGCTGCATCTGGCAGTTCTGCACTGAGACCTTGGATCAGTGGCTTGGCCCCTCTCCAGCATCATGTAATGCACACAGGCATCGATATTCAATGCTGTAACCCACAGATACATGCAATTAACTATGTTTCTTTTTAAAATATTTTATTTCATTTCTTTAATTTTATCACTACACAGTGTACACTTGTTTTGTGGCCCTTTACCAATTTCTTCCTGACTCCTCCTCCCCCTCCCCCTTTCCCAACTCTGGTGACCTCAGTTCCATTCTCTCTTTTTGAAAGTTCAAGGTATTATTGTTATTTTTGCATCTTTCTCTCTTTCTTTTTTTTAGCTCTCACTTATGAGTGAGGACATGCAGTACCTCTCTTTCTGCTCCTGGCTCATTTCACTTAACACAATTTTCTCTGAGCTCATCCGTGTTGCTGCGAATGGCAGAGTAGTATTCCACGGTGTATATATACCATATTTTCCTTATCCAGTCTTCCATCGGTGGACATTTAAGTTGGTTCCAACTCTTAGCTTTGTAGATAGAGCTGCGATGAACATGGGAGTACAGCTTCAACATGATTTCCATTCCTTTGGGTATACACCCAGCAGCAGGATTGCTGGCTCATATGGCAGTTCTATCTGTGGTTGTTTGAGGCACATCCATACTGTTTTCCATAACAGCTTCACTAATGTCTGGTCCCAACAACAGAGTAGGAGAGTCCCCTTTTCTCAAATCTTGACCAGCATTTGTTATTCTCTGTCTTTTGATAATGGCCAGTCTAACCGGGGTGAGAAGCTATCTCAAAGTGGTTTAGCTTTTGACAAAATTCAACATCCCTTCATGATAAAGATTCTCAGCGAATTAGCTAGAGAAGGAAAGTATCTCAATATAGTAAAAGTCATATAAGACAAACCCATTGCCGATGTCATCCTGAATAGGGAAAAGCAGCTTTTCCCTTAAGAACAGGAACAAGGCAAGGATGCCCACTCTCACCACTCCTATTAACACAGTACTGGAGGTACTAGCCAGAGCAGTTAGACAAGAGAAAGAAAAAAAGGGCATCCAGACTAGAAAATACAAAGTCAAACTGTCCTTGTTTGCAGATGACATAATCCTGTATACAGAAAAGCCGAGACTACCAAGAAACTCTTAGAGCTGATAATTTCATTAAAGTTGCAGGATACAGAATCAACATACAAAAATCAGTAGCATTTTTATAGTCCAATAACAAACTAGCAGAAAAAGAAATCAAAAAAACAATCCCATGTACAATAGTCACACACACATTTAAATAAACCAACACCCCCCAAAAAATAACCCTACCTGGGAATCAATTTAACAAAGGAGATAAAAGATCTCTACATAAAGAACTATAAATTGCTGCTGAAAGAAACTAAAGAGGACACAAAAAGATGGAAAAACATTCCATCCCAGCTGTGGTTCTGTCTCCATCTTACCCTGAGCTATGGATAAAACCTCATCTGCCTGCAGCTCTGTGGCTGATCCTTAGGGACTCTGTAACTTGCACAATAAAGTGGAGATGGGAATTGTGTGTCAACTTTTAATGAGCCTCCAGGTGTCACTGAAGATCTCATGGCTTGTTCACTAAGGAAGCTCGGAATTGGCTTCCTGGGGATTGTTATGGCAGCAGAGCTTGGAAGGCTGTGAAGGCAGATGCCCCATCAGACTCGTTAATGCCACTCAAGACTCTAACTTTGTTATTCTCTGATGTGTCCTCCAGGAAGGATGCCCAGGGGCTCTGACTGATGGGCCCTGAGAGTATTGGAGCAGTGCTGGAGGTGGTGGGCTCAGAGGAATTCTACTAATTGCCTGGTATGCAGACCCCATGATGACACTTCAATTGAATTCTCGGGGGGGGGGGGGGGGGCTTGCTGTTTTCTTCTTTAAAAAGAGACCAGCTGGTCACCAGTGTCAATTGTTTATCTTCAGGTTCTTAAACACAGATTAACAGGCAAGGGGAGATTTGTATAGTAGTCAGGATGGCTTCATGCCTCAGGGCACTGACTCTTATAAGACAGACTTGCGTTCAAATACTGGTTCAGCCACTTCCTGGTTGTGTGACCTCGTTGAGGTGAATTAACCTCTCTGAGCCTGTGTCTGCAAATGGGGAAGATAATAAAAATAGCACCTACCTCACGATGTGGTGTATGTAAACTTGCTGGCACTTAGAAATGCTCAATAAACGCTGGATAATATTCTTTCATCATTCAGTGGAGTCCTGCAGGTGTTTGCCAAGCAAGTGCTTCATTTACCATACTCTGTACCCTCAGTCCTTCATTTATCACTCATCAAATATTACTGAGCAATTTCTGTGTTCCAGGATCTGGGAATTCAAGCGCAGAGCTAGGAAGAAGAGGTCCCTCACCCTCTTCGTGTTTATCTCCTAATGGGGAGGAAATAATTCATGAGAAAGATGAATAAAATAGTTACACAC
>NW_007776035.1:0-3630 GCF_000696425.1 Galeopterus variegatus | reverse complement strand
TGAGACACCTGGCTCAAGAGCCAGTGCTATTTGCCGCTGCATCAAGCTGTGCTCTTGACCCTATTCCATATCCTATAATGGATAGCTCAAAGTATTTTGAGGGGAACCACACCTGCTATAGACAGCACCACAATCCCCACAAGAGTTAACATAGTGCAAGAACCCAAGAAATTGAGTAAAATGTGCGATACCAATACATAGTCCTGTTGATTGAAAACAGACCAACTAACAAGGTGTAACAGATAAATACCAAGATTGCCAGTACAGTCAGCTCATTTTTTAAAAATTCAGTCAGTAGGCTTTGTAAGTATTTACATAAAAGTCTCAGTTTGAAATTGTATCTGACTTAAATCTGCTACAATTATGAGCTGTGCTAATTTCAGGAAACTCTTAAAACTATAAACTCAGGATCATTCTCCTTGTCCAATAAAGCTGCCTTCTCAGTCAGTGTTCCTTTAGATGCGGCGAGTACTAAGTAATTAACCTTAACAAAGTCAGCTTTTGTCCATTTCCACGAAATTAGTTTCTCAAGAAGTATTAAGAGCACTCGCTGTACCACAGTGTCTATTAATAATACTCCTGGGTCCAAATAAACAGAACATGTTCTTATGATATGAGACAGGGAAAAGGCTGACGTGTGTCAGCATATGTGTAGCATATATGCAAACACAATGCAAGCCTAATCACGCTGCCTTTTTTTGCCTCAAGGTCATTAAAAGTACTGTTAGGGAAAAATAGAAATTAGGTTTTATGTAAAATGATTTGGAAGCATGAAGAGAGTAGAATGCTTTACCTTAAAATAGAACTAGTATTCAGTGATTTGGGATCCATCACTAAGGTTCCTTGCATTTTGAAAAGTGTTCTCTTTATAAAAGCCACTTAATTGGAAAAATGGCAATAACTGTACAACAGCTACAAATGAGAAATGTAATGATTTCTTCCATTGTCTTTTTAGAAAATCTTATCTTTTATGGGATTTCTATCAAGTTTGTCACTTAAGGAAGGCTAAATCGTGAAATAGGAACAGTTTTGAACCAAAGATCAGGTACTCGTTCTGAGATTTAGTCACAATTAGTAAACAGAACACCCTGATAAAGCTTAAATGAGTTCGTCCTCAGAATTTCTGGGTACCTGGAAGAAAGTAGAAGGAAGCAGCACACTTCAAGAGCAGATGTTCTATTAAAGGAAATTCAGGTCATCAAAAAAATTCCATTTCTAATTTCTTGAAGGAAATACTGAAAATGCTAACTATATTTTAAGTGATTTGCTATATGCCATAGGTTGGTTTTGAAACAGTAACAATATGAGGTAATCTTATATACGGACTGGAAACTACTATTTCTTCTGGGCTTCTAATTCATATCCCCTGTCCTTCAATATAAAATGGTTTTTCAAATACGAGTGCATTGAATAAGGCAGTATTAGCAGAAAACAAGATAAAGTATTAGGGAATAGTGCATTCTCCTTCTTCCTATAGGAAGTCTACCTTTAATATTGGGAGCTATCATTTAATGTTTAAGAGAGTGTTTCAAACAGAACAGAAGTTAATGAAATAAAGATAGAGCTTTTCCCTCCAGAAGCTTTATCCTTATCAAGAATTAGCTACTGGGCCGGCCCGGTGGTGCACTCGGTAGAGTGCGGCGCTTGGGAGCGTGGTGGCGCTCCCACCGAGGGTTCGGATCCCATATAGAGACCGGTCCGCTCACTGGTTGAGCGCGGTGCGGGCGCGACACCGAGGGTTGCGATCCCGTTGCCGGTCGCGGTACGGGGCGCGACACTGAGGGTTGCGATACCGTTACCAGTCACGAAAAAAGACAAAAAGGAAAAAAAAAAAAAAAGAATTAGCTACTTATGAAGAAGGACAGTAGAAGTGTTGACCTTAGAAAGAGATTTTTAAAAAATCCTGCCCTGGAGGAACCAAGTCATGGTTTCAAGACATGTACATGAAAGATGGAGTATAATACATCATGACCTTGTATAATGAGCAGTAAAGAGAACAATGACGTGAGAGCTTTTGCGAGGACTTTCTTAAAGGAGGAGGAGTGGAAGATGAACATTCTTGGTAGAAGAATGGCCAGCAAAGGTCGGAGGAAACATAGTTAGGACATATCAGTGGATCAGACTGGCTAGAACAGGAAAAAAGTCAGGAACAATAAATAGCTTATGTCTAGGTTATATGGACCCTTAAATGCCAGGCTAAGACATTGGCATTTCCTTCTGTAGGCAATAAGGCAGCCATCAGAGGTTCTTGATTGATCACATGTGGAATGGGTCAAAGGAGTATTTTTGGAAGATGAATCCAATAATAGGGTACAATGTGGATTAGAAAGGAGAGTGATTAGAGGCAGGTGGCCTACTTAGGAATCTATTTCACAAGTCCAGAGGTGTGTAGACAGCACAGACTAGGGAGATGGCAGTGAAAATGGCCACATATCAGAAGCTTTTTGAAGATGTTGGGACCGCCTGGAGAATGACTGCACAAGAGACAAAGCCGTGTCATAGATGACTTATTTTTAAATCTAGAGCACTGGTTATCTCAGTTGGTTAAAGCGTGGTGCAGATAACACCAAGGTCTAGGGTTCAAGTCTGCACTGGCCAGTTGCCAAAGTTAAAGCTTTACTAACCAACAATATGTGGATCCTGAATTGTCAATGTTTGCTAGCCAGATTAAAGGCATTTTTTTTTTCTTCCAGCGGTGAACAAAGAGCAGCTTCTTTTTGTTCTGTGAGGAATTTGCACAAAAATGACAGAGCACACAGAATCATAAGATATGGGTAAAATATCATCAACCATATTAATAATGCTTCTTGTCCACCTGAAACCCAGTAAGGAAGAAAAGGGAAGAGGCTTGATGAAAAGGGGGAATTAAGGGTCTGATTACATAAGTCGTTAGTTTGCTGGGAGATAGTGATGGGCTTGTTTCAAAAGTTTCTGTTTTTAAGAAACTGGCATCTTCCTCTTCCAGTGAAAGAGGAGTGGCACGTTCCTCAGTGGTCTTAGTGGATGCAGCAGGAATAGTTTGGACCACAAGCAGGGCCTTGTCTGAGATTGCCCAAGAGGGGGACTTTCGGTCCTCTCTATCTTGGGGCTGTCGGTACAGACTTGATCTGATTAGGAGTAGCTAGGCATTCAGGTGATGTGCTCATCACGCCCACATAACTTTCCAAAAGATAGCCAAAGCCAGTCACACTCTTATATTTCAAACATAGCATTAGTGCCTAAACTCAAGTTACTGCTGTAGGTTGAATGGTGTCCCCTCCCCAAACATGTCCACATCCTAATCCCTGGAACCTATGAATGTTACCTTATTTGGGGAAATGGTCTTTGCAGATATAATAAAGTTAAGGGTCCTGAAGTGAGGAGATCATCCTGGATTATCCAGGTGGGCTCTAAATACAATGACAAGTGTCCTTACATTAGACACACAGAGGAGAAGGCAATGTGATAACAGAGGCAGAGATCTGAGTAATGTAGCCACAAACTGAGAAAGCCAGCAACCATCGGAAACTGGAACAGGCATGGAACGGATTTTTCTCTAGAGTCTCAGTGAGGAGTGTGGCCCTACCAAAACCTTGATTTTGGACTTCTGGCTTCCAGAACTGTGAAGGAATATGCTTCTGTTGATTTAAG
>NW_007776034.1:2780-3630 GCF_000696425.1 Galeopterus variegatus | reverse complement strand
ATTTATCTGTGCTCGTTTTAAGATAATCCATGGTAAGATCCATTAAAGCAAGTATATTATTCTTTGTTGTATGTTGGGTGTAATTTTGATTCTTAACAGTGGTTCTAACCTGTTTTTTTTCTCTGAATACAGTGGATAAATGGTTCCACCATCAGAAAAACTAACAAGATCTCTCTGGAATAAAGGCTAATATTGCTGCATCCTATTCATCTGGAAGAATTGACGCAAAAGTAGTTACTTTTTAAAGCTTTTAAATTTATAGAACTCATCTAACTAAAGCAAATTCTGCTGTGACCAGTCCAGTGTATTCAAAAGTCATCCATGTAAAAGCATTTTTCATATCTGTTATCATAAGATAACTTTTAGTACATGCCTAAATATCAAAGCAGCTGTAATTTGGAAGTTGTGAATAGATGTGCGTGATGAGCACATACTGGATGTATATGTTTACCATGTGTTAGAAATAAAATTATTTTGCTGAAACTTGGTTTAGGATGTTTTTATTTTAACTTGAAGCCAACAGTACCAAGCAGGCATGGGTACTTTATGGTGTTTGTTTTCTGTTGATGACATACTTCAATTTTATAGTTATTAGACAAAAACTGTTTATTTTTAGGAAATGAAATCCCTTATACTTACAGTAGTCTTAATACTATGCTCTGTTACCTAATTTCTGACATCACATTCTAAAGCAAAAGCTTTTTAATTTATTTTTTATTTTTTATTTATTTATTTATTTTTTTCCTTTTTGTCTTTTTTCGTGACCGGCAACGGATCGCAACCCTCAGTCTCACGCCCGTACCGGACCGGGACCGGCAACGGGATCGCAACCCTCGGTGTTGCGCCCGCA
>NW_007776034.1:0-1780 GCF_000696425.1 Galeopterus variegatus | reverse complement strand
AGTGAAACTTTGCATTTATCTGTGCTCGTTTTAAGATAATCCATGGTAAGATCCATTAAAGCAAGTATATTATTATTTGTTATATGTTGGGTGTAATTTTGATTCTTAACAGTGGTTCTAACCTGTTCTTTTTCTCTGAATACAGTGGATAAATGGTTCCACCATCAGAAAAACTAACGAGATCTCTCTGGAATAAAGGCTAATATTGCTGCATCCTATTCATCTGGAAGAATTGACGCAAAAGTAGTTACTTTTTAAAGCTTTTAAATTTATAGAACTCATCTAACTAAAGCAAATTCTGCTGTGACCAGTCCAGTGTATTCAAAAGTCATCCATGTAAAAGCATTTTTCATATCTGTTATCATAAGATAACTTTCAGTACATGCCTAAATATCAAAGCAGCTGTAATTTGGAAGTCATTTGTGAATAGATGTGCTTGATGAGCACATACTGGATGTATATGTTTACCATGTGTTAGAAATAAAATTATTTTGCTGAAACTTGGTTTAGGATGTTTTTATTTTAACTTGAAGCCAACAGTACCAAGCAGGCATGGGTACTTTATGGTGTTTGTTTTCTGTTGATGACATACTTCAATTTTATGGTTATTAGACAAAAACTGTTTATTTTTAGGAAATGAAATCCCTATACTTACAGTAGTCTTAATACTATGCTCTGTTACTAATTTCTGACATCACATTCTAAAGCAAAAGCTTTTTAATTTATATCATCCTAGCAGAAAGCACAACCTTGCTCACCCTTGAAGTGATATGAGGGTACTTCAAAAAGTTCATGGAAAGATTCTATTTTTCAATCTTGTTATTATCTTTCAATTCTATTTTTCCATGAATTTTTTGAAGTACCCTCATATAGTTACTTTTTTGTTTTACTTTAATCAACTAATTGGACCCTTAAGTCACTTACATTATACTCTAAGTTAACAAATAGAATAGCTTTGTGCTTAAATTCATGATGTTTGGAGCTGGACAGACCTCTGAGTCTGAATCCGGGCCCATCTTCTTACCAGTTCTGTAATCTTAGCTCAGTTACCACCTCCTCAACTTCAGTTCTCTCATCTGTAAGACAGACATTATTCATGTCATGGCATGTAGTAAACATTCAGATTTTTTTTTTTTCTTTTTGTCTTTTTTACTGACCGGTAACGGGATCGCAACCCTCGGTGTCGCGCCTGTACTGGGGACCGGCAACGGGATCGCAACCCTTGGTGTTGCGCCCGCACCACGCTCAGCCAGTGAGCGGGAACCAGTCTCCACATAGGATCCGAACCCTTGGCGGGAGCGCCACCGTGCTCCCAAGCGGTGCACTCCCCACTGCGCCACCAGGCCGGCCCAACATTCAGATTTTTTTAATTGAAATTTTTATTGGGAAGATTGGAGATTCACATACAATTACAAGAAATGATACTACATACAGTTATAAGAAATGATACCGAGGGATTCCCTGTATACCTTGCTCAGTTTCCCCCAAAAGTAACATTTTGTAAAGCTATAGTATGATATCAGAACCAGGACATTGACTTTGATAACAATTCACTAATCTTACTTATATTTTGCAGTCTGACTTGTAGTCATTTGTACGGTGTATTCTATACCATTTAATCACCCAAGTAGGTTCATGTATCCTACAAAATACTGAACAATTCCAACACTACAAGGATAGGTCGGGTTGCCTTTTTATAACTACACCCATGTCTCTCCGCACCCCCATCCTTAACCCCTGGCAACCACTACTCTGTCCTCCATTTTTCTATAATTTTGTC
>NW_007776033.1:1312-3630 GCF_000696425.1 Galeopterus variegatus | reverse complement strand
GGGACCGGCAACGGGATCACAACCCTCGGCGTTGAGCCCGCACCTCGCTCAGCCAGTGAGCGGGAACCGGTCTGTATGTGGGATCCGAACCCTCGAGCGGGAGCGCCGCCGCGCTCCCAAGTGGCACACTGTAGCAGTGCACCACCGGGCCGGCCCTGTCCTCACTATCCTATTGTACTATGTCCTTTACTTTTGAGGTGTCCTGTACTGCTTTGTAGTACTTATCATGACTTTAGTTTACAACCAATAGAAAGTTATTTCATTAGTGCCTGTCTGGTGCTAAATTGTATGCTCTATGATGGCTGACAATGCATTTCTTATTGCTTACCTTTATATTTCTGCACCTATCTAGCCTAATGTCTATGAAGTAGTCAGTGTCAGTAAACACTTATTAAATGAATTAATGTTTTAGTATATGTAGCATTAAGTGCTTGGAAGGGATCTTATTGTCAAGGCTTTGGGCAGCCATACCTTGTGCATCAAAGGTGGCACACCATGATTAGCTGTAGCTTGATTGACCAGGAAAGAAAATCCGGCAGTGAGACACAAAGTAAAGATATAGGATGTTGTCCCTGGCAAATATAGCAGCAAGTAAGATGGACCAAAAAAATACTCAAGGCAGTGGGAAAAGCACACGTCAAGGCTAAAGAGGATAGCTTTTTCTTACTTAAAATCAGCAACAGTCCACCAAATGGGCAGGCAGCAATTAATCAAGAAGAAGTGACTTACCTAGAGTAGTCAAATTTATACAGACAGAAGGTAGAATGGTGGTTGCCAGGAGCTGGGGGGAGGGGAAAATAGGAAGTTATTGATAGTGGGTTCTGAGTTTCAGTTTGGGTTGATGGCAAAGTTCTGGAGAAGGACAGTGGTGATGGTTGCACAACAATGTGAATATACTTACTGCCACTGAACTGTGTACTTAAAAGATGGTAAATTTTATATTATGTGTATTTTGTCACAATAAAAACCATAGAAAATATACTAATTAAGGCTAAACAGCTTGATGCCAGAGGAATGGTCTGAGGGGCCCAATAGTCAGCCTCAACCCACCCTGTCCTCTTACCAGGTTCTTGACTCCATCACAGGAAGGAATTCAAGAGCAGCGTCACAGTAGAAAGTGAGGACAGGTTTAACATAATGAATAAGAGATATAGGTTTCATAGAGAGTGCAGCATAGCTCCAGACTGAGCAGAGCCCACCCCAAGTTTAATACAAAAGTGAGAAACACCCACTTAAACTTCAGTACAGAGTGCAGGCTGGCTCAAGTGAGTGAGCAGCTGCTTGCTGAAAGTAAATTTGATACAAAAAGAAAACATTCACACCTCAGCCAGTGAAGTGTGGGTTGGCCCCAGAAAAGTGAGCAACAACCCTGTTTTCTGCTGGGATTTGGCTTTTACGGTTTTGATGTCTAATAAATATTCAATTAAGGGGGTGGTTCCCTGTTATGTAACAGTCTTGCACATACTCAGTTGGTTTCTTCTTGGAGCATGTTTATTGGTCAAATCCCACCACATGCACCAGACATTCAAGAACATTCTGTGCTCTTTAGTGCCCCTAGTGGACGGTGATTCTTAAAGGATAAACTCCCTTCCACTGAGCATGCTTGTCTACCAGGGTTATATAACCCCTCTCTACTGAGCATGTCCAGCCATTGGATTTGCATAAGCCACCCCAAGTTCTCAATTTCCCTGTGCTGGTGTTGAAAATAGGTCTAACTAGCAACAGTAGCTTTCCTCAGGGGTAGGACCTAAGAGAGGGGCCTGAGAAATTGGGAAATGGTTTGTAACATGGAGGCGTGTCCTATAGCCCAAGCCCAGGGAGACTGAGCACCTCCTATCTCAAGCCATTTTAAGGTTAAGGTAAATTTATATGTACAGACTCTACCTCTTGCAAGCTGTGTGACCTTAGGAAGTTATTTAATCTCCTGGTGTGTCCACTTATTTGTCCTCCTCTGGAAGGCCAGTAGTATTAGTATGTATCTTATGGAGTTGTAAGAATTAAAGATTACATATAAAAAGCTTAAAATAGCCCTTGAAACATAAGTGAGTAAGAATTGTTAATTATCATTTTTATTATGTTGTAAAGTAGAAAAGTAAATTTCAGAATTCTGTGTTTAAAAAATGTGACAATATACAACTAAATCCCATGCTGCTTAGAAGGCTTAAGAGTCCTTCAGAGAGCAAAGATACAGGAAATGATGTTAGATAATTTGACGACTCAGTTCCTCAAAGGATGCAAGTTGGAGAAGGCCTCAGGGTGATGCCTATGGATTCGATCTGTTTGGTCAAATGAAGAATAGTGACGGTGTTTCCAGAAAA
>NW_007776033.1:0-790 GCF_000696425.1 Galeopterus variegatus | reverse complement strand
TTTTAGTTTTTTATTAGGATAGTTCTTTGAGTCCTCAAAATGTCAATCATTTCTCTACTTGGCTGTAATTTGCTCAAAGTCAGGCACTGTACTTATTCTCTGTGTCCCAGTGACCTAGTGCAGTGCCTGGGATGTACTGAGTAGGAATTCCCTGAGCTTTTGTTGTGTGAGCTCTGGAGAGAGACTGCTTAGTTTCAACCAAGCTCTGTAGAACTGTGGTAAGTTCTTCTTGCTTTATAACATGCTGTATAACTTTGGAAGTTTACTGGATTTCTCCTGGCTTCAGCTTTCTCATGGGGATAAGAAGGCTCAGAAAAGTCTTGTGAGAACTGTATGAGATAATGTTTAGGAAGTGCTCAGTGAATGCTAGATTTCAGTTTTAGGACTATAATGGCACATCTTCTCTACATTTTGGTAAGAGTTTGGGAATCTTAAAATCACTTGGACCATTAACAGCTATGTGTTATTCTAAGTCAGGAGGCTCACCTGGGCTTTTTTCCTTCAAGTGATAATACAGGAATCCAGGATCCTTCTATCTTGTGGCCCTGCCTGTGCCCCAGAGCCTCTTTGGAATTTTTAACTGTGTCCCCCCATCTGGAGGGCCAGTGAGTGAAGAGAGAGCAGGTAGCATGTAAAGCAGGCTAGGGGACAAGTATAGCAGTGATATAATTCTCTGCTACCCATGTTATATTAGCCAGAATTGGGTCACATAGTGCCCTATAGATGCAAGAAGACTGAAAAACTGGCCTTCCTGTGTGCCCTGGAAATGGTATGAGGAACTCATTGTGTT
>NW_007776032.1:2166-3630 GCF_000696425.1 Galeopterus variegatus | reverse complement strand
GTAGGAGATCATGTCAATGTGGCAGATTAGGGTCCAGTCCTAAAGAGCTTGCACAGTTGTTCACAAATGATTTTTCATTAAGTAAACAACACAAATGAATTGTCCTGTTACCTCACATTTCCTAAGAACAGAGAACATATATTCTGATGAAATGTAATTCAAAATCTTCATTCAAAACTTTATAGTTTTGAAGAACATGATAAAATTGGGAGGGTAGAAAATTTTCTGGGATCCACTGCAGAGACCAAAGTGGGAATTTCTCAGGAGCTTGTCATCCATGGTACAAAGAGCTGACACAGCACATTTTAGCCTTTAGCTATGCACATAAGTGTGCTGTTTACTGCTCAGATCCGTCAAATCCAGTGACTTAGGAAGCACGCACAGCCTTAACGTTCGTGCTAATTGATGGGATGAGTAAATATTTCTCAAACCTGAGTAAGACTCTGTTTCATTCTTGTCTTTAAAGAGACTTCAGGGTAATAATTTTGATGACTGTTGTTTCTTGAAAGCTTGCACCAGATGAGAATGGAGCCTGCTGAATGAGGGGGGGACTCACTAAATGTAGAGATTCCACTGAGGAGGCTAATTCAGCTCTCTGTGAGAGGCATAGTAAGAAGCTAAATGTGAGGGACACAAGTGGGCATGCAAAGAAGGGAAAATGGGAATTAAAAGTGTAGAATTAAAACAAGCAGAGCTTGTCACATCATTGGATATTAGATGAGGAAGAAGGAGGAGAAGCACAACATGACCCTTGCATCTTGGGTGGTTAAGGAGATGATGGTGCCGTTATCATACCAGGAAGAGTGTGTTGGGGAAGGGAAAGGGTTGACGATCTTAGAATATTTGAGACATCAGTGTGACCAGTATAAGTATCTTTATTCAGTGGTTTGGCCAAGGGAAGAGATTGAGCGATGTTCTCTTGAATAGCCCAGCACCCAGCACAGGGGCTGCATAATGAGAAATTTCTCAGTGGAGGCTGTGGAACTGAACCGTTGACTTGAACTCTCAGCACATGGATACTCTAGTCCGGTGCTAGGAAGAGGAGTGGATCCTCCAAGAGGTAAAAGTTGAGGAGGAAGAGTATAGAGCAAAGAGGCAAAGGACAGCATGTTACATTGGGGTGGCCACACTGAAGATGGGGAGGAAGAAAAGCCCATGAAGGAAACTGAGATGGATCTTTGCAAAGGAGAGGAGATCTGAGAAAATGCAGAGTCTCAGGAACATTGAGAAGAAAGGACTTCAAGAATAAGGGCTGGGGAATATGTTTTTAAACAGGAGGCCAAATGCACTAGCTATTAAGGAAAAGATGAAATAATTTAATTGAGGTTAAAAATTTCTGTCCTTCAAAAGTAACCATTAAGAGAGTGAAAAGGCAAGCCATAGAGAAGATATGGGCAATATATATAACTGACACTGGACGCGATGGAGGCTGTTTGAAGAACTGCTACAGATAAATAAGAAAAT
>NW_007776032.1:0-978 GCF_000696425.1 Galeopterus variegatus | reverse complement strand
TTTAAGGGGCTAGGAAAGGAATAAATTTTAAGGAAATGGAGGCCAATAGTAAAGACTTGCAAAAAGTTTTCTGATGAAGTGAAGGGGAAAGATGAAGAGGTAGCTTGACAGAGTAGGAAGTTTAGATTTTTATTCTACTGTATTTTTAAGGCTGTGAGATACCTCAGTATAAAGACTATGGAGAGATTAAAAAGGATATATAGAGAGGAGATAATTGATGGGTAAGGTCTAGGGTTATAAACGATCAGTGGCAGGATTGGCTGTCACCTCCTCAGTGACATAAAGGAAGAGCTCTAGAGGATTGGAAAGGAGGGGATCAAAGACAGCAATTGAGGATCAGAGGGTCCCCTCTGCTCAGTGACAGAAGGTGAGAGGCACTAAAGTAGCTTTGGGAACCTGAGAAAAGTAGACAGACAAGCCCTGGGCAGACTCCAGAGTCTGTGGGTATCCTTTCCAGTCCAGCTAAAGGTGGTAGCAAGAATTTGGGTGGATTCAATCATCAAGGCTTTGGGGATTCCCTGGCAAGTATAACAGTTTGGGAATAAAGAGAGTGAATGGAACAGTGCCATTGATCATGGTCTGTGCATTGATGGTGAAGGCAGGCATTGCTGTAGATATATTTGCAGGGAAAGTTCGGAAAGCTGAAGAGTCAGAAAAATGATATTTCTTTGTCTTTCTTAATAAAGTAACAAACATGATTAATTGCTGAGGGTGGGGGGGATTGAGAGTCTTAAAGAAAATTTAAGAAACATTCATTAAGGGCAATGGAAGAAGGAACTGATGAAAGTCAAGTGCAAGAATTGATGGTGACATTGAGAGCCAGGCTGAGGCTCAAGGCCATGAGTCTGCTGTTGCATGGATTTGCATGGTTTTCCCCATCAGCATTCAGCTTCTTGGAGAAAGAAAAAGAAAACTGCAGTATGAATCCTGTACCATGTTTTGTTGGATGGATATAGAAAGGGGAAATGGTGGTAGCAA
>NW_007776031.1:2695-3631 GCF_000696425.1 Galeopterus variegatus | reverse complement strand
TTCTACTCTTATGTTCTAATTTAAGAATTTTTTTTCTGGGCCGGCCCGGTGGCGCACCCCCGCCAAGGGTTCGGATCCCACGTACAGACCAGCCGCTCACTGGCTGAGCGAGGTGCGGGAGCAACACCGAGGGTTGCGATCCCGTTGCCGGTCCCGGTCCGGTACGGGCGCGACACTGAGGGTTGCGATCCGTTGCCGGACACGAAAAAAGACAAAAAGGAAAAAAAAAAAAGAATTTTTTTTCTATAAATGATGACCGTTGATCTCTTTAGGGTATCTGAGTTCATCACACAATGATTTTGTTTAAACCTTAATAGGTAATCATTCCTGTTACTTGGTGTAAAAACAAGTATGAAGAAGACAATAGCTCAGAACCTCCAAATTCTTTACATTTAAGGGCTTTCTTTAATTCTTTGCATTTATTCTTTTGTTAAAAATTGCCAAATAAAATTGCATATATTTATGGTGTACAACATGAGTTTTAATATACATATACATTGCAAAATGATTCAGTCAAGCTAATTAACATACCCATCACCTCACATACTTACTTTTTGTGTGCGGTGAGAACATTTAAAATCTACTCTTAGCAATTTTCAAGTATACAGTGCATTGTTATTAACTATACTCACTGTGCTATAAATAGACCTCCAGAACTTATTCCTACTGTGTAGCTGAAATTTTTCATCCTTTGACCAACATCTCCCCATTCCCTGCCCCTCATCCCCAGCCACCAGAAACCACCATTCTACTCTCTGCTTCTGTGAATTTGACTTTTCTGGATTCCACATATAAGTGAGATCATGTTGTATTAGTCTTTCTGTGCCTTGCTTATTTCAGTTAGCATAGTGTCCTCCCATGTTGTCACAAATGACAAGATTTCCTTCTTTTTAAAGGCTGAATAGTATTCCACTGTGTGTGTGTGTGTGTGTGTGT
>NW_007776031.1:0-1010 GCF_000696425.1 Galeopterus variegatus | reverse complement strand
TTTGTTGGAGATCAGTTTACTGTAAATGTATGGATTTATTTCTTAGGTCTCCATTACGTTCCATTGGTCTGTGTGACAGTTTTTTATGCCAGTCCTACGCTGTTTTGATTACTATGGCTTTGTGATAGAGTCATGTGCCATATAATGACATTTCAGTCAACAACAGATCACGTATATGATGGTACTATACCATATAGCTTAGGTGTGTAGTAGGTAAGCTATACCATCTAGGTTTGTGTAAATACACTCTGTGATGTTTGCACAGTGATGCAATTGCCTAGTGATACATTTCTCAGAACATATCCCTGTCATTAAGCAATCCATGACTGTATATTTTAAGATCAGGTCATGGGATACCTTCAGTTCTGCTTTCTTTGCTCAAGATTGCTTTGGCTATTTGGGGTCTTTTGTGGTTTCATATGAATTTTAGGATTGTTTTTCCATTTTTGAAAAAAACATGTCATTGGAATTTTGATTGGGATTGCATCAAATCTGTAGAACTTTTTGGGCAGTATGGACATTTTAAAAATATTAATTCTCCCAATCTAAGAACATGGGATGTCTTTCCATTTATTTGTGTCTTCTTCAGTTTCTTCCATTAATGTTTTATCGTTTTCAGTGTACAGATCTTTCCCTAAAGTATTTTTTTTGATACTGTGATTGTTTGATTGAATGTGATTGTTTTCTTGATTTTTTGGTACATTTTGTTATTAATTTATTCTTTCCTAAGAATAAATTTACACCAGTTTATGAATGCCTATTATCATTTGTATTCTGTTCATTGAATTTCTGTTAAAGTAGGCATGTTTGTATTTAAAAAGAAAAAAGATACCATTATAATTCCTACACAATTCCAATAATTCAAACTTTACAACTTGTTTCTCACCCATCCTTGAATCTAGGATTACAAGCTTTCTTCTCCCATTTAATGATAGAATAAAATTTTAAAAATAGTATTCTTGAATTGTATTTATTTATTTTAGTCACACTGATGGAAATGGGTAGCCTGG
>NW_007776030.1:1725-3631 GCF_000696425.1 Galeopterus variegatus | reverse complement strand
TGATTGTGATGAAAAGATACTGAGAAGTTGCTGTAAGAAGGGAATGTTTGCTAAGATCAAGCTTGTGTGGATAGGACCAGTTAATTGCCTTACTGGAATGTCATCTGACTTGTTTCACTGAACGTTACCAGCCTATATTGTTAAACTATACCCCCACCCATGTTCTCTTCCTGTAACTTCCTGGTCTGGAAAATAAATGCAAGAAGAAAACCCCAATTCGGGGTTAATTTCCCAAGGAAGGGATGGCTCTCTCTTGAGGGTTCTGGAGAAGTTAACCACTTTGGGGCTTCTCACTGCTCAGAAGAGATGGGCTTTGAGTAATCCTTTGCAGCTCTGTCACCCAACGGAAGTGGAATGACAGATCCGTGGGGGGGCAAAGCAACATTTAATTATGAGACTAGCACCAATATATGCTTAATGCCTGCTGAAAGTAAAATCTGTTTTTATGGAGGCAGAAGAATTATTCTTGGGACTAGGTAGCCCCCATGACTGGGAATAGGAAGGCCCAAATTGTACTTTTCTTTCAACCAATCAATAAATATATATCAATTAACTGGTATTCCCAGGCTTGGAGAGTAGGTATAGAATAGAATTGCTCAGTCTCCAGTACCATAATACATATTTGAAGAGACATGGCACGGACATATATCAAGTAACTATAAATCCACCCAGTGCAGTTGTGTAGAGCCAGAGCAGAGGGGGATCAGAAGGCTGGAGAAAGACCACTTGAGCTGATATGGAGAAAGACAGTGAATTAGTCTGCTAGGGCTGCCGTGACTGATACCACAGCCTGGGGGTATAAACAGCAGAAATGTGTTTCCTTGAACCACTGGAGGCTGGAATCTGAGATCAGGGTGTGGGCAAGGCTGGTTTCTTGTAAGGCCTCTCTCCTTGGCTCACAGATGTCCACCTTCTCCCTGTGTCCCACATGGTTATCCCTCTGCTCATGTCTGCATCCTAGTCAATTCTTGGACAGTCACATGGGATTAGGGCCCACCCTCATGATCTCACTTAACCTTAATTATCTCTTTAGAGACCCTATATCCAAATACGGTCATACTAGGAGGTACTAAGAGTGAGCACTTCGAACTATTAATTTTGAGGGCACATGAGCCAGCCCAGGACAGACAGGTATAATTCAAATAGTTAGAGGGAAAGAAGGGGAGACATTCCAGGCAGACAGGAGATTCTGATGCAGACAGGTGCGTGGTGTGTGGGGACAGTGAGTAGACCAGCATAATACAGCTCAAGTTAGTGACAGGCTTCATCGTCACCAGGACATCTTGTTTTATTTCATCTTTGCAACAGTCCTAGAAGACATTACTCTTTACAAATTAGAAAACTCAGACTTGAGCAGCTTGCCTCTTGCTAATGGGCCTCAAACTTAGCGTGCATACAGATCATCCAGGGATCCTGGGCAAATGCAGACTCTTGTTCACTAGGTTTGGAGCAGGGCCTGAGAATCAGCATTTCTAATCAGTTCTTTAAGTGATGTTGATGCTGCTGGTTTGTGACCACACCCTGAGTAGCAAGGATGCAGGAGACAGGTAGAGTAGAGTAGCAGAAGCCTGTGTTTTCAAGAATAGGACAGAAACAGGCTATTAGTTCAGACTTGACCCTGTGGTATTATCATAGATCATGAGTTCAATTAAGTATCATCTTGCAAAAATCAAATAGTAGGAGGCTGGCCGGTTAGCTCAGTTGGTTAGTGCACAGTGTCATGACACTAAGGTCAAGAGTTCAGACTCTCGGGCCGGCCCGGTGGCGCACTGGATAGTGCGCCGCTTGGGAAGCACGGCGGCGCTCCCGCCCGAGGGTTCGGATCCCACATACGGACCGGTTCCCGCTCACTGGTTGAGCGAGGCGCGGGAGCAACGCCAAGGGTTGCGATCCCGTTGCCGGTCCC
>NW_007776030.1:0-801 GCF_000696425.1 Galeopterus variegatus | reverse complement strand
AAAAAAAAAAAAAAAAAAAAAAAAAAAAAAAAAAGTTCAGACCCCCATATGGGCCAGCGGCCAAAAAAAAAAAAAAAAAATCAAACAGTAATGATACATTCCCAATTTATTGAAAAACAAAATAATAAATTTGAGGGGTTGTCTCCATTAAAATATTTCTCCCATAAAATTTTCTTTAAAAATTTAACACAACTGAAATGAAATTGCATAAGCACGTAGTGTTTACGTGGGAAAGTTTTGACAGATGGGCGCTGAAGTGAGGTGAGGGTAAGATAATTAGACAACTTACCATCCAAACCTATATGCTTTTAAAAGTCATAGGGGGTGCCATTGATAATTACTCCAGGAAAATAGGCATAAGCTGGTCAGTCTAGGTTAGGGGTAAGAAGTAAGTCGGGTCTTCCTTTTCCGGAGACCATGAGGAGGGCAGAGAATAGAATGGTCCAACCAGGCCAGAACATCAGGCAGTTGATCTGGTCCCCAGCCACCTCTGGACCTCATCTTCTGTCCTTTGGTATGAATGGGGTAGACGCGACAGGACTCAGCACCTGATTATACACGAGAGAAAGGGAAAGCGGGAGTCTAAAATAACACCAAAACAGCACCCTCCAAATTGTGTGCCTGAGCAACGCTCCGCAGAAAGCCCGTTGTTCTACTTGCTTATCAAATTCTTTGGAAGCACTGCGATCTAGACCTCCTCTTGGTGAGTTGTGACACCCATGAGGAAACCCACAGTTCTGAGAAGTCCAGTTGTAAATAAACATTTTTTACTTGATCTGTTACAAATTTGTGCGACAGTGG
>NW_007776029.1:0-3631 GCF_000696425.1 Galeopterus variegatus | reverse complement strand
TCATTCTCACTCCCTTCTAAGATTTCTGTCTTCAACTTGCCATTAATCCCACTGAAAAAAAACTGGCATTAGAATTTAATTTCAGTTTCCTGGCAGGACAAGCCAAATGTCAGCAATCTTTGAGGACTGTAGAAAGAAGTTCCCGGGAGCTTTCTCAAATCCACACAACAGAGTCCCTAGCTGTGAACTCTAATGCCAATTCCCTACACTGAAGTCAAAAAATGCCCACTGATTTCCTGTGGATTAGATTAACTACAGGACCTTCTCCATTCCCATCAAGATGTCCCTCCCTGGATTAAGGTTTTGGAGTCCCTTAAGCAGTTTAATACATTTCCAGAATTCATTAAATAGGGTCATTTAGTTGGAGGTGTGAACCATGTCAAGCAAATGCCTGTAGATTTAACAAAGAATTGAATCAGAAGGTTCACATATGGATGCATTTAAATAGTAAACTGCCTTAATACCTTGTAAATAATTCTACTGCCAAAAATCTCACCAGCTTTTAATATGTGTGTTACATTAATGGTGCTTAGCTCTGCAGAAGGATGTATGTGAGCAGAATGCTGGCATAATAATGTAGTGGTTGAGAACATGGGGTCTGGGGCCAGGATGTCTCAGCTCAAATCCCACTTGCTGACTATGTTGTCCTGGGCAAGTGATCTCACCTCTCTGTGTCTCAGCTTCCTCATCCATGAAATGGGACTAATGGTGATACCTACTACATAGGATTGTTGTGAGAATTAAATGAGATAATTCATATAAAGTTCTTAACTGTAGAACTATGATGTCCAGTGTCATAGCCCCTAGCCACACGTAGCTGATTTAAATTTAAATTAGGGGCAGCCGGTTAACTCAATTGGTTAGAGCACAGTGTTTATAACACCAAGGTCGAGGGTTCGGATTCCCTCACTGGCCAGTCACAAAATATATATATATTTCTATATAAATATTTATATATCTTTTTATATATACGTAATTGATTAAAATTATATACAAGTTTAATTCCGCAGTTTCTAGTCACATTTCAAGCATTCAATAGTCACATGTGACTAGTCGCTACCATACTGAGCAATGCAGATAAAACATTTCCATCATTGCAGAAAGTTCTACTAAACAAAGATTGCCAGAAACAGACTTAAAATCATCCCAGTAACTCTAGCATTTCCTTTGCTTTCATCCACTCAGTCACATGGTAGCCTTGAGTCCATATGTTTCGTGTTTGTCCCCTTCTCTCTGTTCTCATCATCTCCAGTCCATTCATTCTTTTATGATACTGCTCAGCTGGCCTCCCATGTCTCTCCTCCTCTGTGGTGTCTCCAGAGCTTCCCCAGGCTGAGCTCCACAGCACTTTATTGTTTCTCCTCTGCCAGGCTCAGCCTCTCGCATTGTAACTGGCCACTTAGGCCTTGGTATTTATCCTCCCTGAAGGCAGAGACCACATTTTATTTGGCTTTGTGTCTCCCACAGTCCTGGGCTTGTAATAGGTATTCAAATGTTTGTATGAATGAATGAACCTCTGAATAAATGAACAAACTATCCTCAGCTAGGGAACAGGAGGGTATATCTATCTAGTTCTTAGTCATTCTGCAAGGCACTCTTCTCTGAAGTGCATCTGTGCCCTGAGGCAGTACCCACAAGCGTGAGCCCTCAGGTGTCTGCCATGAAATCAGATGGCAAGCAGGGTATCTTTTCCAAGCATCACTTTATCCTTAGGCTTTTTGAAGAGACTCCTCAGTGGCCTCAAAGTCCCCTGTCATAGTCCAGGAGCTGTGCTCCTATCCACCTGCACCTTTAAGTAGGGTGGCTCTGGGACCCTGTTTTCTAGTCCTGTACCCCACTCCCCACAACCACCAACACTAGCAATAATGACTATTTCCCAAATTAGCTGTCCTATCTCTTGTCCCGGAAGAGTAATGTGGGTGAGATTGCAGTTTCTGGGATTCAACTGAGGGCTCCTGTTTTGGACTGAGTGTTTGTGTCTCCCAAAAACATCATATGTTGATATCCTAACCCTGAATGTGACAGTATTAGGAGGTGGGCCTTTGGGAATTAATTAGGTCATGAGGGTGGAGCCCTTATGAATGGGATCTGTGCGCTTATAAAGGAGACTTCAGAGAACCTCTGGCTCTCTTTCCATTATGTGAGAATACAAGGAGAAGTTGGCTGTCTACACTCCTGAATACGGCCCTGGCCAGGACCTGACCATGCCGCACCCTGATCTTGGACTTCCCAGCCTCCACAACTGTGAGAAATAAATTTCTGTTGTTTATAAGCCACCCTGTTTGTGGTATTTTCTTATAGCAGCCCAGCTGACTAAGACAGTTCCCATGCTGCCTCTACCACTGTGTAGCCTTGGGAACATTACTTAAAAATTCTGTGCTCTGCAATCCCATTGCTGGGTATATACCCAAAGGAATAGAAATCATCACGTCAGAGGAATACCTTCACTCCCATGTCTATTGCAGCTTTATTTACAGTAGCCAAGAGTTGGAATCAACATAAATGTCCAATGACAGATGACTGGATAAGGAAAATATGGTAGATATACTCAATGGAATACTACTCTGCCATAAAAAAGAATGAAATTCTGCCATTCGCAGCAACATGGATGAACTTAGAAAATATTTTAAGTGAAATAAGCCAGATACAGAAAGAGGAATATCTCATGTCCTCACTTATAAATGGGAGCAGAAAGAAAGAAAGAGGGAGTGAAAGAAGGAAGGGAGGAAGGAAAGAAACAATCACAATAATACATTAAACTTTCAAAAACAATGAGAATAGAACTAAGGTTATTAGAGGTGGGAAAGGTGGAGGGGAGGGGAGTTGGTGAGAAACTAGTTAAGGGTCACAAAGATTATGTTTTACAAATGTGAGTATACTAATTATCCTGATTTGATTACCACATGTTGTACACATGTATTGATATTTGATTCTGTACCCCACAAATATATATAATCAATAAAAAAAAAAATTCTGTGCTGTTTCCCCAGCCATATACTGAGGATAATATTGCTACATCCTTCACAGAGTTACTGTGAGAATTAAGGCAGGCAAATCATGTGAAGTGCAGGTACATCGAGAGGTAAACAGGGGTTACAGAGTTAGTCCTAGAATTCCTATTTTAATGACACTAATGAGTCATAGGACAAGATCCCCAGTTCCTTCCTTTAAAATGCAAAAATCATCCCCACTAGGGTGACCACCATCAGGGATTGAGTTATGGTCATTATAATAATGAGAACTAAGATTTACCTAAGGAACCCTTTCTATGTACCAGACACTATGCTAAATGCCTGACCTGAATCATCTAAGTTAATCACCTGCATAATCCAAGAGAGAAAGCAACCAGGATGAAAACCACAATGCCTTTTTATGACCTAGTCTCCAAAGTCACAAACCGTCACTTCTGCTGAAGAATTCTATTCCTTAGAAGCCCATCACCAAGTCCCACCCATGCTCAGGGGAAGAAGAATTAGGCTCCACCTCTTAAAGGGAAAATATTAAAGACTTTGTAGATGTATTTTTAAAACCACCACAGATGTAAGATCTAGTTCTTATTATAGGTTATGGTCTAAAAAGTTTGAAAGCCACTTCTCTAGGTTGAATATTATCTAATTTACCAGGTAGGAAT
>NW_007776028.1:2485-3631 GCF_000696425.1 Galeopterus variegatus | reverse complement strand
AGGGTTGCAATCCGTTGCCGGTCACGAAAAAAGACAAAAAGGAAAAAAAAAAAAAAAAAAACATAGCGGTAGATTTTTTTAACCCTTTATTTGGCAGTGGATTTTTATATAGGTCACCAAAAGCATGAGCAGAAAAAGAAAAAAAAAAGATATGTTAGACTTTATCAAAATTTAAACTTTTATACATCAAAGATATTAACAAAGTAAATAAAAACCTACACAACAGAAGAAACTATGTGCAAATATTATATTTAATAAAAGCCTAGTATCCAGAATATATAAAGAACCCTTACAACTCAATAACTAAACCACAAACAACTCAATTAAAAATAGGCAAGGACTTGAATAGACCTTTTTCCAAAGAAGATATGTAAATGACTGACAAGTCCATGAAAAGATGCTCAACATCATTGGTTATTAGATAAATGTATATCAAAACACAATGAGATATTACTTCACTCCCACTAGGATGATGACTAAAAAAAGAAAAGAAAAACAACCAGTGTTGGCAAGGAAATGACAAAATTGGAACTCTCATACATTCTGATGGGAATGTAAATGGTGCAGCTCTGTGAAAAACAGTTGATAGCTCCTAAAAATGTTAATCATAGAATTACCATATGACCCAGCCATTCCACTCCCAGGCATATACCCCAAAGAAATGAAAACTGGTCCTCAAACAAATATACGTACATGCATGTTCATAGCAGCCCTATTCACAATAGCCAAAAGGTGGAAACAACCCAAGTGTCCATCGATGGATGGATGGATGGATGCGTGGATAACAAATTGTCTTACATACATACAATGAAATATTATTAAGCCATAAAAAAAAAGAATGAAGAACTGATATATGCTACAAAGTGATACACCTCAAAAACCTCATTCTAAGTGAAAGAAAGCAAACACAGAACATTGCGTATTTTCTGATTCCATTTAAATGAAATATTCAGAATTGGGAAATCAGTACAAACAGATTTGCATTGGTAGTTGTGAGGCGGTGGAAAGAGAGAGAAATGGAGAGCAACTGCTTAATGGCCAGTAGGGTTCCTTTTCGGATGATACAAATGTTCTGAGAATACACAGATGCAGAAATTACACAGCACTGTCCTAAATGGCATTCACTGAATTGTTCTCTTTAAAATG
>NW_007776028.1:0-1317 GCF_000696425.1 Galeopterus variegatus | reverse complement strand
AATGCATTTCTGCCTTTTAATTGGAATAATTATTGTATTTAATAGTGATTACACTTTCTTTTTTTTTTTTCTTTTGTCCTTTTTTTGAGACCGGCCACACCGCGCTCAGCCAGTGAGCGCTGTGAACGCACCAGTCATCCCTATATAGGATCCGAACCCGCGGCGGGAGCGCCACCCACTCCCGAGTGCGCCACAGGCTCGACCCTAGTGATTACACTTTCTAATGAATACTTAATTTACTCTTGGGAAATTACTTATGATTACAACTCATGACCAAATAACTGCATGCTGTTTAGTGATTTGTGTCATGTCATTAATTCATAATGGCGAAAGGGACCAACATTTCTAAACTTACATTCTAGCCTTCTGGATAAATACACTTTCTTTTTTGATAATAAAACATAATATTAATAAATGGACTCGTTTGCAATTGCCTGGTATTTGTCTATAAATTTGTTTGCAACGGCAAATGAGTCCATTTATTAATATTAGATAATAATTTATTAATATTTATTAATATTATTTGATGACGTTAATTTATTAATATTAGATACTATTAATATCTATTAATATTAGATAATCTCTTATTTATTCCTGATAGGCTAGAAATATCATTTTCATTTAAAGAAGATTTTGGTATGGGGGAGGGGTCAGGCTGAATTTTTCCTTAGACTGTAGACAGATTAGTAATAAAAGAAGTAGCCAGCTGGAGTCAGAGGCTAGACGCCTGGTGACTACCACTGCACACACGACTTACCTCATGTGTATCATTTTCCATTGAGATGATTCACCCATGAAAAATTGCCACTTTGTATTAGAAACAATGGGAGTTCTTCCTTTCTCTTGCTGTGCTCAGTCCACCCAACAGCCACCACCACCCTGAGGCAGCAGCAGAGTAAGCCCAGCTGCACAGGAGCCCACGCCCTGGGTGCTGTGCAGCCGCATTGGCAGCGTGGGTGCAGCAGCACACCTGCTCACGTCGAAGGTCTGTGCTCAAGTCCCCACAGCCCCAGTAATACGACCTGTGAACCTTGGACAAACGTCTTATCATGAGTTAGCTTTAGTTTCTTCATTTGTAAAAAAGGCACAACTACAGAACTTGGGTTGTGCAGTTAAATGAAACCTGTGTGAGGCCCTTAGCTCAATTCCTGGCAGAATGAAAGCATTCCATAGACGATAGCAATTACGAGGGCTGTGGGTCATCATCACCTAAGGATGCTCTCCAGAACTACTGCTTCATGGACCGTGACAAACACTGTGTGACAATGTGCATGCCTTTGCCTTAATAAGAATAAAAAGTCTAAGAGAGGAAGAGGC
>NW_007776027.1:2180-3631 GCF_000696425.1 Galeopterus variegatus | reverse complement strand
TGTTTGTGTCCCTTACCCAATTTTGCATTTCCTTGATTGTTAGTGACACTGAGCATCATTTCATATACTTGTATTTATTGACCATTGAGATTGCCTCTTCTCTGATATGATTGTTCAAAATCTTTGACTATTTATTAATGTGTTGTTTATCTTTCAGTTATTTATCAGTTATTTATTTATAGAATTTTTATATCCTGTTTATTGTTATCTATTGTAAGCCTTCCTAATAACTTTTTCCAGTTTTGACTTGACTTCAAATTTTGTTTAATGGTGCTCTTTGTCAAAAAGAAATTAAAAATTTTTAGTCTTTCCATTTATGATTTTTGCTTTTTGTAATTTGTTTAAGACATGCTTCCCATCTCAAAAGTCAAAAATGTATTCTTGTATATTGTCTTTCTAAAGCTTAAAGTATTTTTTTCACACTTAAAACTTCTGACTTGAAGTTAATCATTTTTATTGCTGTGAAATAAAGATTTCTGCCCCCTCCCCCTGAAAAAGAGAAAAACAATTTTCCCAGTATCATTTTTTGAATAGTTAGTTTATCTTTACCTCCATTGGTTTGGTATATCAGTATAAGCTTATGAATATAAGTTTCTAAGCTCTCTCATCTGTTCAAATGGAACATTGTAAACTCTCTATGAAAATCTTATTTTCATAATTTTTATGAACTTATGCTAAGTTTGGTATCTGATACAGAAGTACCTCCTCACTGGTTTTTCAAAGTCACTTTGGGAACTATAGATTATCAAGAATGCATAAATCTATCACTATTTTATCGTAAGTTTTTTTTTTTTNTTTTTTTTTTTTAACTCTAGAATGAATGTTGAAGTATGCAAATAAATTTTCAACCTCTGTGTATCTATTTGATTTTTCTCTTTGGATTTCTCAGTATGATGTCTTAATCCAGAAACTTATTTGAGTTCCTGGAGTAAGCCACAATTATATTATTCTTGAGTTGTTATGCTTAATTCTGGATACTAATCTTTTATTGTGCATTTTTCTTCAAGTTCTATTTTCTATATATTTTTTAATTTGTCAGATTTTGGTATTAAGTCATGCTGGATAAAAAGATATATAACTGCAAATCTTTTTTTCCTTTTTGGGGGAACAGTTTGAAGCACTATAAGCATCTGTTTCTTAAAGACTTGAAAAAAATCCATCAGTGAATCTGGACTTAGGCAGATGATTTGGGGGAGAATATCTCCATGACAAAGTTTTTAAATTTTTTTTCTGGTAAGTGGATTATGTTCTCAAGGATTAGTGTCACTCATTTATACTTTCCTAGAAAAATACTGATTTTATGTGGGATTTAAAATTTATTTTTACAGTGTTGAACAAAATAATCTTGTGCAATTCTTTTAATATCTTCTGCCTCTGTAATGTTTCCCCATTACCAGTTCTTATGTTAGCTACTTGTGCATTTATGCTTTTACTATCATTATTCTGATCAG
>NW_007776027.1:0-1134 GCF_000696425.1 Galeopterus variegatus | reverse complement strand
TTTTTTTTTTAATGTCTAGCCTTAGTTCATAGTGATCAGTGAATGTTTTCTCTAACACTTTCATTTTGGAAAATATGTTAGTGATTTTTTGTAGTCTATTAATTTTTTCTTGTGTGAATAGTTCAAGAGCTGTTTAAAGGATACCTTACAGTTATATTACGTCTATATATGTATTACTTTTGGTCTATTTGATAGCCATAGTCTGAGAGAATAATTAGAACATCCTACATAAATTAGAATAACTTGTTCCTGTAAGTCTGTTCATCTTGTTATTTATATTATATACTAATGAGTGTTAGATCTTCATCATTGTTTATACCTTTTACACTTTCAAGTGTTCATGTCTTCTAAATATTGTCTGTGCCTGTGTGTCTGTGTGTGTTCAGAGCCATGGTCTGTTTAGAAAGAAGTGGCCCTGGCTCACAGTGTACTGCTCTTTCCTTCCTGCTTCCCCTGCGTTGTGACATAATACAAGGTCAGCCTTCCTTGCCCCATCTTTCTGAGACAGACAGCTGCAGGGTGATCATAATTCGCATGCTCTCCTCTGCTGCTTCTGCAGCTCTCTTCCTTAAAGATGGCAAGCAGTGTGATTTCCTCGATGAGACCTAACTTTCTTGCCTCTCTGAAGGACAAATGAAGGACAGGAGAGTTCCTACTGTCAGTTCAAACATGCTGTTTCCATCGACTCAAACCAAGGATTGCTGGTTTTCCTTTTAGCATACTCCAGTGGTCTGAACAATGTTTGTATTTAGCTGGCTGTCTGAGACGTATAACAGCATATGTCCTCTGTCAGTATCTTCCTGTACTATAGATTGATAACTACTACATTTGACAACTCTTCATCTTAAATTAAGATTCAAGATTACAGATCTCCCTAGTTTTGTCAAAAACATGATTTGTATTTGCTATTGTTGTTTTTATTCCTGTTTGGATGATTTCAGAGCAGAAAATGGGAGTGTCTTTGCTCTTTCTTCTCATAATTGGGATTCCCTCGTGACTTTGAAAATTATAGATGCCTTGAGCCTCATTCTAAACAAACAGAATCAGAATCTTCAAGAGTCAGTCCAAGAGATGTATAATTTGATAAACTCCACAGATAATTCTGTGGGAGTGAGACCCATTGTCTTAGCCAAA
>NW_007776026.1:0-3631 GCF_000696425.1 Galeopterus variegatus | reverse complement strand
AAAGGGAGACATTACAACTGACACCACAGAAATACAAAGAATCATTAGAGGCTATTATAAATATCTGTATGACAGCAAATATGAAAATCTGGAAGATATGGATAAATTTCTAGACACATACAAACTATCAATAATGAACCAAGAAGAGATAGAAAACCTGAACAGACCAATAACAAGCAAGGAGACTGAAGTGGTAGTTAGCAATCTTCCAACAAAGAAAAGTCTGCATCCTGATGGCTTTATGGCTGAATTCTATCAAACTTTTAAAGAGGAGTTAATACCAATTCTCCTCAAACTATTCCAAAGAATTGAAACAGAAGCTTCTCTCCCAAACTCATTCTATGAGGCCAAATATAACTCTGGTATAAAAACAAGATAAAAGCACAACAAAAAAAGAAAATTACTGGCTGATATCCTTGATGAACTTAGATGCAAAAACCCTCAACAAAATATCAGCAATCGGAATACAGCAACATATTTTAAAAATATATACATTATGATCAGGTGGGATTCATCCCAGGGATGCAAGGATTGTTCAACATGCAAAAGTCAATAAATGTGATACAGCACATCAAGAAACTCAAAGCCAAAGAACATATGATTATCTCAATAGATGCTGAAAAAGCATTTGACAAAATTCAAAATCCCTTCATGATAAAGACTCTCAACAAATTAGGTATAGAAGGAAAATATCTCAACACAATAAAAGCCACTTATGACAAGCCCTCCACCAGTATCATTTTGAATGGGGAAAAACTGAGGGCCTTTCCCTTAAGACCAGGAACAACACAAGGAAACCCACTCTAACCACTTCTATTTAACATAGTACTGGAGGTACTAGCCAGAGCAATCAGGCAAGAGAAAGAAAGAAAGGGAATCAAGATTGGAAAAGATGAAGTCAAACTTTCCCTATTTGCAGATGACTTGATACTATATATATAGAAAAGCCTAAAGCCTCTATCAAAACACTCCTAGAGCTGGTTAATAACTTCAGTAATGTTTCAGGATACAAAATAAATGCCCCCAAATCAGTTTCATTTGTATACTCAAATAACAAACTAACAGAAAGAGAAATAAAGAAAGTAAGCCCATTTACAATTGTCACACACAAAAAATAAAATAGCTAGGGATCGATTTAAACAAGGAGGTAAAAGACTTCTACAATGACAACCACAAACCACTTCTGAAGGAAATTGAAGAAGACAAAAAAAGATGGAAAGATATTCCATGCTCTTGGATTGGAAGAATTAACATGTGAAAATGTCTATACTACGCAAAGTGATTTACAGATTCCATGCAATCCCCATCAAAATACCAATGGCATTCTTCACAAAATGGAAAAAAAACTATCTTCCCCTTCATATTGAAATACAAAAGACCCTGAATAGCCAAAGCAATCCTGAGGGGGGAAAAAAAAAAGACAGAGGCATAACTCTGCCTGACTTCAAATTATACTACAAAGCTGTTGTAACCACAACAACATGGTACTGGTATAAAAATCAACATTCGGAGCAGTGGAGAAGAATAGAGAACTCAGAAATCACTCCTCAGGCTTATAGCCATCTGATATTGGACAAAGGCAACAAAAATCTACATTGGGGATAAGACTGCCTCTTCAGCAAGTGGTGCTGGGAAAACGGGATATCCATATGCAGAAGAATGAAACTAGATATGCATCTCTCACCGTACACTAAAATCAACTCAAAATGGTTTAAAGACTTAAGTATAAGACCTTAAACTGTAAGATTACTAAGGGAAAATATGGGTGAAACACTTCAGCAACTAGGTCTGGGCACAGACTTTATGAACATGAGCCCCAAAGCACAAGAACTAAAAGAAAAAAAATAAACAAATGGGACTATATCAAACTAAAAATCTTCTGCACAGCAAAGGAAACAATCAACAGAGTGAAATGACAACCTACACAGTGGGAGAAAATTTTTTCTAACTACACATCTGACAAGGGATTAATATCCAGAATATACAAAGAATTCAAGCAATCATATGTTAAAAAAACAAATAACCCAATTAAAAAATGGGCAAAGGAGCTGAATAGACATTTTTTAAAGGAAGACATACAAATAGCCAACAGGTACTTGAAAAAATGCTCATCATCTCTAGTCATCAGGGAAATGCAAATTAAAACCACATTGAGATACTACCTCCCCAGTTAGACTGGCTATCATCAAAATATGGTGAATAACAAATACTGGTGAGGGTGTGAAGAGAAGGGAACACTTCTACACTTTTGGTGGGTCTCTAAATTAGTACAACCACTATGGAAAACAGTATGAAAGTTTCTCAAACACTACAGATATATCTGCTATACGATCCAGGAATCCCACTTCTGGGTATATAACCCAGAGGAATGGAAATCATCATGTCGAAGGGATACCTGCACTCCCATGTTCGTCGCAGCTCTGTTTACATTAGCCAAGACATAGAACCAACCTAAATGTCCATTGATGGATGACTGGATAAGGAAATGGTGGTGTATACACACACACACACACACACACACACACACACACACCATGGAATACTACTCTGCCATAAAAAAGAATGAAATACTCCCCTTTGCAACAACATGGATGAGCCTGGAGAAACATATGTTGAGTGAAATAAACAAAGCACAGAGGGATAAATACCGCATGTACTCATTCATATGTGGGACCTAAGAGAGAAAGAATGAAGGAAATAAAGACCACAGTGGTGTGTTGGACTTGCAGAGGGAAAGAACATTCCTTGGGCTACAAAGTGGAGTAGGTGGGAAAGTAAGAGCAAGAGGGAGGTTGGGGATAGTCAGGTGGGGGGACATGGGGTCCAAATGCAATTTGTGGTAATGGGTATGCTGCCAGTATGAATCTGGCCCTCACATCATGGGCCCGAGGGGTGACAATCAGCTTTGTATCTCATGAATATTCATAACCAATAAAAAATAGAGAAAGGAAGAAAGAAATGCATTTTATGAGGCTAACACTGCCATACATAGTGATTCCTCCAATGGATCTTAGCAAAGTAAATTAAAAACCTTCTGGAAAAGATTTACCATTCTGGATGCTATTAAGACCATTCATGAGTTGTGAAAGAATGTCAAAATACCAACATTAACTGGAGTTTAGAAGAAGTTGATTTCAACCCTCATGGATGATTTTGAGGAGTTCAAGACGTCAGTGGAGGAAGTAACTTGCCGATGTGGTAGAAATAACAAGAGAACTAAAATTAGAAGTGGAGCTTAGAGGTATGACTAAACTGCTGCAATCTTATGATATTACTTTCATGGATTAGAAGTTGCTTTTGATGGATGAGCAAAGAAAGTGGTTTCTTGAGATGAAATCTACTCCTGATGAAGATGCTAAGTATTGTTGAAATGACAACATAAGATTTAGAATATTAGAGAAATAGTTGATAAGGCAGTGACAGGGCTTAAGAGGACTGACTCCAATTTTGTAAGAAGTTCTACTGTGGGTAAAACGCTAACAAACAGCATACATGCTAAAGAGAAATCTTTTGTGAAAAGAAGAGTCGACTAATACAGCTACCTTGTCATTGTCTTATTTTAATTTGCCACAACCATCCCAACCTTCAGCAACTACCACCATGATCAGTCAGCAGCCATCAATATTGAAGC
>NW_007776025.1:1742-3631 GCF_000696425.1 Galeopterus variegatus | reverse complement strand
TAGCAAGCATTATTCAATATAATTGTTAAATATAATTAATATAAACAGAATAATTACACTTTCAGACAAATAATAGGTGAGAGTCCAAAATGAATAAAAGTAAGAACATGGCTCAATGAGTAGATAGATAATATTTCTCAAATTATTTATATATTTTTTAAAAAACATGGTCCAAATGTCATTAAGAACTCATTCATTTTTTTCTTTTAATTGGCCATAATCTAACCTATCCAAAGAGAGGCAATAAAAAAGTTAGCTTACTAAAAATTATAAACCCAGATGATACTTTATTAGCTTACTACTCAGTCAGTTATTTAGTTATTATGTTTCTGAGGACACTTCTGTTTTCTTTCTCTCTCTCTCTCTCCCTCCCTCCCTCCCTCCCTCCTCCTTTCTGTCTTTCTTTCTTTCCTGTTTTTTTCCCTTTTCTCTGACTTCTCAAAACCTCCCGCTCACTTTTCAAGGCAGCAATCGCAGTATGGATTAGGTCTTGTTTCTCGAGTCTGCATACTTAAGTTGTAGGGGAATTGTAGGGGGATGGTAGAAAAATATATACACAGTTTTTTAACAAATGCTTGCTAAAAGCATTTTAAGTAAAGCAGCTTCTAAGAGGCCTTATAAAGGTCAGGCGTGCCCAAGCACACTAAACATTCCAGGAAGGGAGTGACCCCCCACCCAGTTCCAGGAACTGACTGGTTCCTTATCCAAAGGCCACCTGGCCAGGCCCCGGGGAAGATAAACGATTGAGAAGTGCACCCTTCCTTATCGGGGTATCAGCCTGCTAAAGCCCACCTGTAAATCTAGAGGTGCCACAAATCTATTGTGGTACCAGCCTGCTAAAGTCTACCCATAAATCTCAAGGCACCGCAGATAACCAACAACTCATCCTGTCGCAAGGGTCTGTCCAGAAAAACTGTATAAAAGGTGCTTGTGTTGTAAGCTCAGGGTCTCTTCTGTCCAGGAGACTAAGTGACCCCAGCATGCTGGAATAAAACTCCTCTTGACTGATTGCATCAGTCTCAGTCTCGTGGTCTTTGTGAAGTGAGCCGTCCCTGCGAGTGTGAGATTTGTGCATGGTGCACAGGTCTTACAAAGTTTCCCATCCCCCTTCATGGATGGGCAGATGGATTCGCGTTCACATGTACATACGTATGTACTCAGTCGGCTATATAGTTATTATTATTTTTTATTTTGGATCGGACACGTTGCAGAAGTAACCAAAGCTGTTGCCGATCTGTGTTGTGGATGCCTAGGTAGACTGTGCCTGACCTCAGGGACGGACAAACTCATATTGACAGGGCGAGCAATGTCCACGTGTATGTATAAGCTTTTACTGTAGGAAACTGTTTTCTCCTTATGAGAAAAAAATAGCTCACCAAACCCAAAAGTGGTGTGTGGCAGCATATGCCATGCTACATTTGCTCGCTTGCTTTCTTGCTTGCTTTTTTTGCTTTCTGGTTTTCTTGCTCTCTTTCTCACATTCTCGCTTTCTCTCTCTCTTTCTGTGTCCTTGTGTTCTTTCTTTCTTGCTCTCTTGCTCTTTTGCTTTCTGGCTTTCTTGCAGCATATGCAATGTTACATTTGCTCGCTTGCTTTTTTGCTTTCTGGTTTTCTTGCTCTCTTTCTCGCTTTCTTGCATTCTCGCTTTCTCTCTCTCTTTCTTGTGTCCTTGTGTTCTTTCCTTCTTGCTCTCTTGCTCTTTTGCTTTCTGGCTTTCTTTCTTGCTTTCTGGTTTTCTTGCTCTCTTGCTCTCTTTCTCGCTTTCTCTCTTTTCTTTCTTTCTTGCTTGCTTGCTTTCTTGTGTTCTTTCTTTCTTGCTGTCTTGCTCTGTCTCTCACTTTCTCGCTCTTTCTTTTTGCTTTCTTTCTTGCTTGCTTGCTTGCTTGCTT
>NW_007776025.1:0-201 GCF_000696425.1 Galeopterus variegatus | reverse complement strand
GGCAGAGTTCCGGAAACTGCCGGGCTAGCGTGACCGTCACCGCCGGTGCCCTGGCGCCAGCGCGTCCCCTGTTCCTCGGAGATTGGGCGTGGAGGTACACGGGGAGGGAGGCGGGCTGTCGCCGCGCTCCCGGGCTCGAGCGACGTGTGGGGACGGCCGCCGGGGCAGGTTGACCAGCAGGCTCCGGGGCTCCTCCGTCCG
>NW_007776024.1:2733-3632 GCF_000696425.1 Galeopterus variegatus | reverse complement strand
GAAGAAGATATAGCAAAAGAGACAAAGAATATTTGAAGAAATGATGGTAGAAAATATCCCAAATTAGACAAAAGATGTGAATGCATTCATTTAAGAAGCTCAATGAATTCTAAATAGGATAAACTCAAAGAGATTCACCCAACAACATTATAATGAAACTGTCAATAGTGAATAACAAAGGGATAACTTGAAAGCAACAAAAGGAAAATAATTCATCAGGTACAACAGATTCACAAGAAGAGTAACAGCTAATTTGGGGGGGGCGGTTGGGGAGCTTTCAAATTTTTATTTGTGTCATTCACGTTTCAGGAGGTGTTATAAATCCAATCAAAAAGTTAATTTTTTTTAGACACCATGAAGCTCAGAATACAGTGGAATGACACATTCAAAGTGCTACAGCAAAAAGTTTGTCAACCAAAAATTCTATATCCTGCAAAACTATCCTTCAAAAATGAAGAAGACATTAAGGTATTCTCAAATAAAAGCTTAGAGAATGTGTTACTGGTAAACCTGCCCAACAGGAAATACTAATGAGACACTGACTAAAGACTAGAGGGACAAAAGCTGAAATGGAGGATGCTAGAAAGTTATTTGATGCCATACGTAGAAATGTAGAGCACTGGTAAAGGTAACTACAAAGGTAAATATAAAAACTCAATATTACTGAATTTTGGATTTATAAATCCTCTTTTTTCTATGAGATTTTAATCGCAAATGCATAAAACAATTAACCTATGTGAATGTACAAAAAATGTATTTGTGACAACAAAATAAAGAGAAAAGGAAAAAATGTATTTTTGTACACTACAGAAGCAAGGTTTGTATTAATTAAAACTAGATATTTATAAGTTAAAAACATTAATTGCATTATCCAAAATAAAAACTAAAAAAAAAAAAAA
>NW_007776024.1:0-1117 GCF_000696425.1 Galeopterus variegatus | reverse complement strand
ACACTGGAATGTGTGGGCTTTGGCAAAGGCAGTGCTCAGGGTGTCAGTTTATAACCATAGATGCCTACATTTAAAAAAGGAAGATTTCAAATAAATATCATAATTTTACACTTTCAATAACCAAAAAAGAAGAGCAAAGTAAACCCAAAGCTAGAGAAGGAAATGCCAACGATTAGAGGGAACTAAAATAGAGCTTAGTAAAACAATAGAGAAAATCTTGTGTAATGTTGAATATACCAATTATCCTGATTTGAGCATCACCTAATGCACACAGGTGTTCATATTCAACACTGTACTCCACCAATACTTGCAATCAATTAGGTTTAAAAAAAATAAAATATATATTTTTAAAAGCCAGGCACAGAAAGAGAAATACCACATGTATTCACTTATAAGTGGGAGCTAACAAAGAAAGAAGAAAGAGCGAGAGAGAGAGAGAAGAACTCTCAGAAGATCACAGAAAGTACTGTAGTTACTAGAGATGAGAAAGGGGGTGGAGGAAGGGAGTTAGGGAGAAAGTGGTTACTGGACACACAGAACGATTACACTTTGCAATGATGAATATATTAATTATCCTGACTTGATCATCATGTATTATTATACACAAATACCAATAGTTAACTCTGTACCCTACAAATATGTGTAATCAATTATGTTTCAAGAAAAAGAAAAAGAAAAAATTCAGAGACAGAAGTGTACTAGAGGTTACCAGCAACTGGGGAGAAGGAATAATGAGACGTTATTGCTTATTGAGTACAGAGTTTATGCTTAGGATGATGAAAAAGATCTAGAAATAGATAGAGGTGGTGGTCACACAATGTGGTGAATGTGATTACTTCCACATAAATGTATATTAAAAATGCATAAAATGGCAAAACTTACGTTGTATATATTTTACCACAATAAAAAATAATAATAGGACTGGCTGGTTAGTTCACTTGGTAGAGCATGGTGATGATAACACCAAGGTCATGGTTTTGGATCCCCACACTAGCCAGCTGTATGTATGTATGTATGTATGTATGTATAAATAAATAAATAAATAAATAAATAAATAAACAAATATCTAAATAGCCATGTTTTCTAAAGAAGTTATGGACTAGCTTGGTATACTAGA
>NW_007776023.1:2407-3633 GCF_000696425.1 Galeopterus variegatus | reverse complement strand
CTTATACTTTCAGAGATTCGCAGACTTTCTGAAGCCCAACCATGGACCCTAGGTCAAGAACTCTTGTTCCAGAGAATGGATATATTGTGAGACTTTAGGGGGTATCAGAAGAGAAATCAATCTAGTCCTTACACCCACCTAAACACACACACAGGATAATCCAAGCACGCGTATGTAAGGACACTTGGACACTGGACTCCTGAAGGCAATGAGGCCAGTCCTCTTCCTGGACCACTGGAATGTCAGGAGCAGAGGCCAGGAGCTGAGAAATTTCAGTATCAATCACCTTGATGGATAGTGAGCTGTAACCGAAATGGCAGGGCGCTTACGTCTGATCAAAATGTCCCTGCCCTTGGCAAGTAGCTGGGGTCTCAGCCAGCTGAGGACTGGTCCCATCCAGTACTGGTTGCTGGGCTCTGATTTATTCTTCTCAGCCACTTTATGAATAAGTTGCATAGGACCCCAGTTCTCTCAGAAGGGGTCTCTGATTGGTTGTTTTCCCATTAGGGGACTAGATTCCTGATCCTAGTTCAGGCTGGAGACCTGAGGCTGGGACTTCTGTCATGTCCAGTTGCCAGCCTCCTCTGCACATCCCACCTGTCTCTTCTGGACACTTCCCACTCCTGCTGGTGCCATCTGCCCAGGTGGCCTGTCCCATCTGGTGGCCTGAGGGCAGCACGGAGTCTCCAGGTACTGGCTGTCCTTGATCTGACAGGCTGTGGACATAATCAACACTTAATAACTATTTATTGAATAAATAATATGATAATACATTGAAGAAAAGGGGCAGGGAAGGAGGAAAAGAATAAAAGGTGGACAGAGGTCAGTAGGGGCTGAGGTGGGGAAGAAATGTCCCCATATTTGTTATCTGCTAAAAATTAGAATAAAGTCAAAATGTCATGCTTCTTTTTGATATTCCACTTCAAGACAATATTCTCCAGAATATTGGTGGGGGTGAAGGAAGATAAGAAATGATACCCTATAAGACAAACCCCACAAAGGACACGATGGCCCTGCCTCCCCTTATTACATTCTGTCCTGTCCCCAGTGTGGGAAAGAGTTCATCATTTATGAGAGCATCTCAACCACACTGTGAAATTGAATATTGAATATTTTAGATGAATATTTCACCTAAAATGTATCAGTCACCCAGTCCTAGATCTGTTTATTAATTGCAAACGTGCCACTAATAATATAGGAAGTGTTTTCCTTCACAGTCCTCCTTG
>NW_007776023.1:0-532 GCF_000696425.1 Galeopterus variegatus | reverse complement strand
GGGCACCTGGTTAATAGCTTGTGATGAATGACCCAAGATCTGGGAAGGCTTTGAATGTGCAGTGGCTTTTGAGAGCAGGCCTAGAGAACATGTTGCAACATGCAGTCCTCAACAGCTGGGAGAGGGCAGGAGGAACCCAGAAGCTGAGAGGAGAGAGAAAGGCCAAACCAGGAGGGAGTGACGAGGGTCCTTCTGAAAGGAGGAAAATAAACAGGTTATCCTGAACTTTTTGCAATTTTGCCTGTGGATCGTCGGCCCAAGCACCTGAGCTCTTGCTTCAGAAGCAACCTGACTTTCCATCTTCCAACGTAATCCTCCCCCAAACCTACACCAACACAGCCCTCATTTCTCTGTCCCAATCTCACCTCATCCAGGAAGTCTCCTCTAGCTTACTCTGCTTTTCACTTCATGTCCTCAACATTGAATTGCTCAGTTGTTTTTTCTATTCCTTTCCACTTATTTTTTAAATGTAATTTTTGTGTACATTCAGCCTATTTTACTGAAACAACTCCTTATAGGACTAAACCTCTTT
>NW_007776022.1:2014-3633 GCF_000696425.1 Galeopterus variegatus | reverse complement strand
TCTTGTGGGGAACGGGAGCCACTGATCGTGGTTAAGTAACAATGGAATCACTAGGGTGAGCAAATTATTGAAAGCTGTGTGATCTTCATAGGTAACCTTCATAGATGGTGAGGTAAGAATCTGGAGCCCTGGCACAGGGCCCATGGCCCACACCCATGCAACTGAGTTGGGGCCGTGCCCAATTTCTCCACCTCTTCCAGAAATCAGATAACTAAGGTATGCTGGCCTTCTGTACTGCAGGGAATTGTGACCTGATAGACATGAGATGCAGTGAGACCAGACAGGTCATTCCATGGTCCACAGGAAGGTTTCTTCCATATAGGCAGTGGAGGCCCCCCCACAGAGCACTCAGGGTGGGGCTCAGCTTAGCTGAAAACCCTACTGCCCTGGGGCACCAAACACCTTTAAGAGATGAGTTCGCCCCCTTTGCCCCTGCCATGCAGAAGTTGCTTCCCCAGTCCCCAGTGTCCAGTTCCTGTGGATGCTGGAGCCAGCACCTACAGGCTCTTGAGAGCCAACTGGTAAATTTTCAGAAATTCTGTGAGCCAATTCTTAAACACAGCTATTAGTAACAATCAAGTTTATAAACTAGCAATTGAATAAATTATTTTAAAAAGGTAATACTCAAAACTCATCACTTCTTAATCGTTTACTATATGTTACTATTTTATATGCTCTTGAGGCTATGTCTATTGCATATGTGTGATGGAAATTCAGTATAATGGCATGCTACTGCATGTCTCTCCCCAGCTCCATGTTCAGGGACATCATGTTGGTAGCTTGGAACTGGCCATCATGGCAGTATTTACACCATAGAAACTGGCAAACACTACAAATCAGAGCTTTTTCTGCAGAGAACTGGTGGTCAAACACTTTTCGGCCCACTGCTAATCTCTACCCTCTGTCTCACTCGCTCCCTGTGGAAGCCCACCCACTCTTCTCAGGCCTGTTCTCTCCACCCTAGCAGCCCCAGCAGCACCGCACTTGGCCTTGTCAGATTAGAGTTATCAGATGGGTTTCAGGAAGGCATGTTGACACTACCAGGAGCCCTGAGCATCTGCCCATTTGCATTTACTTAGTCTTGTGATTGAGTTATCCAGGCAATTCTTTGTGTTGCCCAAAGCTCCCACACAGGACCTCACATCCTGGACGGCTCCCAGGGAGTGTAGCATACAAATGGAGGGAGGCTGGCCTGATCCCTGGGGTAGGGAATGAAAAAGGGGCCTTGCCTCCGCCCAACCAAAAAACTCCAGGCAGCCTCATGTACCAGGTGACAGGCCACTGTGCTGGGCATCTTACTGAGGTAGCCAGGTGCCCTCTAGGGAAAACGCACATGAGAACAAAAACATACAAACAGATAGCTGGAGGCAGCAACATGCCTTCTGTCTAAACCTTTCAACAACATTAAAAAGCAGCCTTGTGGAATTGGAGCTCAGGGACCCAGCACAAGAAAATGCTGGTACTCTGGCAACTGCTATTGCTGGGGGGAGGGGAGGGCAGCCCTATCTATGGATGGCTGAGAATTATTTTGCCATGGATTTAAATTCTCAGGAATATCTTCATGACCTTGGAGTTGATAATGAAGATATTTCTTTAAAAGGACACAAGGAAGAAAACAC
>NW_007776022.1:0-867 GCF_000696425.1 Galeopterus variegatus | reverse complement strand
TATATGGAAAGTAGGCAGCCTTATTAGCCATCAGGGAAATTAAAATTAAAAGACACAGTGAGGGGCTGGCCTGGTGGCGCACTGCTACAGTGCGCCGCTTGGGGGCGCGGTGGTGCTCCCGCCGAGGGTTCGGATCCCACATACAGACTGGTCGCTCACTGGCTGAGCAGGGTGCGGGCGCGACACTGAGGGTTGCGATCTGTTGCCGGTCACGAAAAAAGACAAAAAGGAAAAAAAAAAAAAAAAAGACACAGTGAACTATCACCACACAACCACAAGACTGGGTAGAACTTGAAAAACAGAATGACAAGTGTTGGAGAAGATGCAGAGCTACTGAAACGCTAAAGGAAGTGTAAACTGGTACTACCACTCTGGAATACAGTCTGGCCATATCTACTAAAACTGAACACACACCTACCCTGTGGCCCCGAAGTTCCCAGCAACGAGTGCCTTCATCCACCAAAAGACATGCACTAGAATATTCATTACCGCTCTATTTATGATAGCCCCAAACTGGAGCAACACAAATGTCCATCAGTAGTATACTGGAGTGTATTTTCACCATGGACTACCATACAACAGCACTGAGAAAGACAACCTACAACTACACACTAGAACATGAATGAATCGCATAAACACCGGTAAACAAATGAGGGCAGGCACAAAATAGCACATACCGTATGATTCCATTTTCATAAAGGTCAAAGTGGGCAAAACTAACCTATGGTGACAGAAGCCAGCTTTTTTTCTGCTTTGCCTTTTAGAGGTACAAAGTCCCTGGACAGGTAGTATGTCTGAGGAAGCCCGCACCTCCCTCACCGCACCCACCTTTCTCCTTTGCCACCAACCAGGCAGGAACTCCAAGGA
>NW_007776021.1:2997-3633 GCF_000696425.1 Galeopterus variegatus | reverse complement strand
ATACCAGCATGAGAAGGGTGGTTTTCCAGTTAACTCTTTGCTACTCAGGAACAAAGAAGAGTCTCAGAGTAGAGACCATTAATTATATTCATCTTTGTGTGATCCACACATTTAAAATAAATGCATAAAGGATAAATGAATAAATAAAAAAATAAGAAAGTGATAAATGAAGGAGCATATGTTCATTTCTTTAGTAGGGTTTGTCAGAACTGACACTGCTTCAAATATCCAAAACTAAATTATTATACAAAAGTTTGTATGGAATGCTGGCTGGTCATTTCCCTAGGCACTGTAGTTTTTCACTAACTCCTCTATCACTTTGAAAATAGTATAAAAACTAATCAGAATAATTTGATATTTTATCTATATTATTACATATTACACTCTGTTTATTTATAAATAAATTTGCAATACTCAGGTATACTAATGACTGAGAAAGTAAAGCAGTTGATTGTGATCTTAGTGTTAAAGAACAAAATTACAGGCGTAGTTAAAGATCTCAATTGGTTTTATTGTGATTCTAGAATTGGGCAACATGCCATTTCATAAAATAGAATAAGTGTTCCAACGAGCTGAGCAGAAGAGGTTTGATTTTATAGACAGGAAAAGGCTGAAGAAAGCAGAAAAAAAAAAAAA
>NW_007776021.1:0-1027 GCF_000696425.1 Galeopterus variegatus | reverse complement strand
GGAATGAATTCTAAGAACAGAATGACACTATTACAAATTTTCCTCCATTTCTATCTATTTACATGAAATAAGATTACCAATGCTTACACATATAAAATTAAAATTAAAATTAAATTGATGCTGAACACTGAATCTTTCTAGCAATAACTAACATTTAACCCACACATATGTAAATTAAACTTTAAAAGCCTGTTCATCTCAGTAAAAGTTGATTTTCCAATAAAAATTTACTTTTTACATTTACTATTTATTAATATTTGTGATATATTTGATTAATAATGTAATTATAATTGTATCTCAACCCAAAATAAAATTGTAAGCCTTGAAGTCTCATTCTTATCACAAATTAAGAAAAACTTAATTTTAACATATATAGTTTGTTACAGTGTAATATTAAAAAATGATGAATAAAATCTCCATATAAATCCCTTTCAAGTCCTTGCTGACTTCTGAACTACATGTACATGGGCCAAAGCTCCAACAAACCCAGAGGAGAGATGACAGATGGTAAGTGAGGAAAGAACCTAAGTAGGAACTTAAACAATTTCTGCCTTGGGCTGAGTCTCATGATTTTGGTGACATCCTGTTCTATAAGATAATATCCTGTGGTTCAAAATGAAATGAACTGATCATTGTTAAACTTGCTGATTACAGAAATTATGTTAAATTTTAAGATAGCTGATGTGTAAATATGTTTACTTAAACTGCATTTATACTGTTTCCCTTCTAATGTAATTAGCCATCAGTGATTTTAACTTCTGCTTTTATCTCACCAATGAGAATGATGCCACTCCTCTCTGAGCTGACTTCCTCTCTTCTGTTACCTACCTTATAAAACCTTTGCTATTTGCAGTATGACTTTGGAGCACATCTCTGACTCTGTCTCATGGTATAGCCGTGTCAAATCTCATGTTTGGCTCCCAATAAACATACAAAATGATTTCTGCCTTGACAGACTTAATTTCGTTCAACATAAGCATGAAAGAACTATGCAAAATACACCCAAAAGGGACCCAGATGTTAAAAT
>NW_007776020.1:2240-3633 GCF_000696425.1 Galeopterus variegatus | reverse complement strand
AAAGGAGGGGTGACAATAGCATGAAAATAAGATTCTTTGGAGAAAAGAGGAATTAAACACAACTCCAGTTACTTTATATTTTGCAAACTGACTGACTGCAGACTTTTGTGTTATTTTTCTCTTCTATTATTATCCTCTCTAAGAAATCTGAGGCTTCAATATGGCAAATATTTATTTGCAACTCCATGCTCTGCTTTTATATTCCCAATTGTTTTTCAATATACCCCTCTGAATTCTCAGTTACCTGAAATGCAATATGACTTTTGACATTTTATCCAAGTGAGCCCAGGATAATCCTAACCTGTATTTGTTGTACTGGTGAATTTCACTCTTTCAGTGTCCTAATTTGGATGATAAAATTATATGATTTTACTATCTAAAATGAAATTTATCTCTCTTGCTCTTCCCCATTCCTGACCAACTTTCCCTCTCACATAGATTAATAGTTAATGAATTCCAGGTAAGCAGTTCTTTGCTGCTTCTGCTTTCTCTCTTTTAATCAATTATTGCAGACTCAATATATTCCTCAATATGTCTAAGATTAGTTCTTTTGTTTCTTATCTCTGCCACCACTCTAGTTCAAAGGTTCATCAGATACTACCTAGACTACCACAAACCATCCTAACTGTTCTGGTTTCAATTTCCCTTCCAATTTATTTGGCATGCTGCCACCAAACAAATCTTCCAAAATTCACTGTTATACAATAGCCTACTCAGCAATAAAATATGACTACTTAAAGTCCCTGGAGGTACTAAAATCAGTTTAGTAGTTCTTACCAAATTTTGTTTTATTTTCTCCCCATGAAATATAATGAAAAACAGTAATGCATCACAGTAGAAGTGTGTCGTTTTAAGAAACTTTTATTTCGGGTACACACTTGCACGCACACATACCGGAAGTGATGTAAACTGTATTGTTTGCTAAGGATTGGGGTTTAAAAGACTGAAAAATACTGAGGCTCAGAACTGAGTATCCAATTTAGCAATTAAGGTAATACTCATCGCTCTCATTCATAAGCATACACACAAGTTTTTGTTCTAGCAAAACTAAGAACCCCCAATACATGCTAACTCTTGATTCTAAAGCCATTTCTTTTTAAACCCTGAAAATCAAATTGCAAGCCCCACCCCCACCCTGATTCCATCTTTTGGGGGCTTACCCCCAGCTATATTTCCTCCACAAAGCCTTAAAACACAAACATCTAGTCCACAATCATCTCAAATTTCCCTGAAGTTGGTTGGGGCTGGCCGCTTAGCTCAGTTGGTTGGAGTGCAGCTTTATAACACCAAGGTCACGGGTTCGGAACCAAAATTAAAACTCCAAAAGAAACACCCCCCACAAAGAAACAAAAAAACAAACAAAATCTGCATAGGGCTGGCTGGTTAGCTTGGT
>NW_007776020.1:0-922 GCF_000696425.1 Galeopterus variegatus | reverse complement strand
GATTCTTTAGTTGCCAATTTGCTTATTAAAAAGATGCTAAGATTGAGAGAGCCAAACGGATGTTTTCTAAAGCAGCTTTTGTATTATTCCATAAATGCTAATGTATTTATAATCTTTTACATTTTAAAATATGTGGTTCATTCAGGCAAGTAATTCTAAAAAATTGCCAGTTTAAATATTTTTGCATTATGAACCATAAAGGTGGAAGATGAAGAAACACACCAACACAGGTCTTCCCACTTCTCCAAAAAAGGTCCACAGTTATCTTGAGTACCTTACTGAAGTAACTTTAAGAAAATACGTATATTCTTCCTAAAGTTACGAAGAATTTAAATAACCCATAATGTCAAAATTACTTTTCTTTCAAATCAGTTTAATTTTCCTTAACCCTTAACAATCTGGTTCATTGTTGAAAAGAACGCACCACTGACTATAAGCACCATATTCCTAGAATTAACACTGCATTCACCAGTCTTTCTGGCAGACTGTCAAATATACATTTTCCCACTAACTCAACTTCACATTTGAACAAAAATTATAATGAACTGATTTTTTCCTAAAACTCATATCAAGTATATCAAAAGAACAAACTGCAGTCTTGTGTAAAATTCTGTTTGAGCTAATAGCTGAAAAACCTGTCCAAAAATTAAAAAGTAATGAATTTGAAAGTACGGGTAAAATATAGAGCATATCACAACAGCAAGACTGGAAAAGTTGAATAGGTTTCTGTATTGATTGCTCCGTTAAAAATCAGTTAAGCCTTTCTGATCAAGATGGCAAAATAAACGGTCCCCAGTGTCACTCTCTCCCACAATCAACCAATTTACCATTTCTAAAAAGCAACAACTGCCAAAATGGGACCGCTAGAGCTCAGGTGAAGAGGAGGAGAGACCTATGGAGTACATGAAGGCAGGAGAAGCCA
>NW_007776019.1:1682-3634 GCF_000696425.1 Galeopterus variegatus | reverse complement strand
TGAGACCCCTGGGTCACTGTTGCCACCACCAGATGGACTTTGGACTTCTCAGCCTCAGAAGCTGTAAGCAATAAACTTCATTTTCTTTATAAATTACCCAGTTCAGTGTACTATGTTATAAGCAACAAAAATGGACTAATATAGAGAGCAAAGGCACAATTTTCTCTAGATTATTTATGTAGATTATTTTCTCTAGACTGTTTATGTAGTAAATCTCCAAATATTCACAGATAAAAAATTATCTGCAGATGCGTTATTACAATTAATGAGTCACTTGCACTTTGATACACCTGCAACAATCAGCTGGTAAAATATAATTTAAAAAATATAATTTACATTAACAAAAATATAATGTGTATATGGATAAATCTAAAAGAGATATACAGAATGTTTATGTAGGAAATTATAAAAATGTATTAGAAGAAACCAAGGAACTCTTAAATAATAGAGAGATATTTATGAATAGGAAGACTGAATATAAAAAATGTCAGTTCTTCTAAAGGTATCTATAGATTTAATACAATTTCAATGGGAATCTCAACAGGGTGTTTTTTTGTTTGTTTCTATTTTACTTGATGAGCTCATTCAAAATTTATTGAGTTGAACAATAGGCCAAAAATAGTCAAAGCTCCCCTGAAGAAGAAAAAGGCATGTGGGTTTAGGGTAGATTTGCCTCATCAAATATCAACATAGCAAATAACATAGTGTTGAATGGGTGCAGACACAAATAGATATTCCCCCTCCCCATTTATTAGCTTAAAATAATGGCCTTTTATTTATTTCACAATTCTTAGGTCAACAATTTGGGCTGGGATTAATCGGGTGATCTTTTCCACTGGCTCATTTAGCTCACTCAGTGTCTTAGAGGAGCTAAAAATCAGTCTGACAGCTCAGTTTCTGGGGGTTGATTGGGTGTTGGCTGGAGTAACAAGTGACTGAACCACATCTCTCTTATCATCCAGCAGGTAGCCCCTGTGTTTTCATGTGGTGGAGGTTGTCATGTTGAGAGAGTAAAGGTGGTCTAGGTCTGAAATTCTAGGCCTAGAATTCTGCATATTACTTCTGCTGCATATTACTGGTGAAATAGTCACAAGAACAGCTGAGATTCAAGGGGTGGGCAGACATACAACATCTCTTGAAAGAAGAAGTTACAAAATATTTCAGCGATGTTTGCAATCTAGTACAGTCTGCCCTTTGGCCGCAATAATCACCATTCCTTCTGCATGTAAGACCTCCAAAAGTCTCATCTAATAATGGTGTTGGGCTGGTCTGGTGTCTTGAAATCTAAATCAACTCAGATGAGGCTCTTCAGATGTGGCTCCTCTTGTTCTAGAAGCTTATGGACTAAAAGGACTAATTGTCTGCCCCCAGCACATCCGATATACAGTGATGAGGCAGGGATGGGAGATTATTGCAGTAGACACTCTCATCAAAAACAGGAAGATTGTGAAGGTTCAGATCCCAGTACTGGCTAGTCACCAAAAAAGAAAAGAAAAAGAAAAAAAGAAAACTTAGAACAACAACAACAATACCAAAAAGAAAGAAAGAAAGGTGAAGAATATGAAACACATATCAGCTACTGGTCTGTAACCATTGGCGTGAGCAGGACAGATGTCATGCTGGTACCTAAAACCACATGCGCTGTAAAAGATTTTTAAAAGACACAGTTTTCTTGGCATGCATTTCTCCAAATTCCCTCTTTTCCCATGGTTATTTGATATTTTGAACCTTGGTTGTGTGGCAAGATGACATTATTTAAATGAATATAAAGTTGTTTTCCAGCCAGCCTGAAACTGCAGACTTGCACGTACTACCCAGACCCTGAGATAAGGATGAGAGCAGAAATTAGATGGAGTCTTGGGGAGACCTTGTACCTGAGACCTTGCATGAAGCCCTTGCTGCTCACATGCCCCTCTTCCTGATTTTCATTTCCCCAGGTTCCATTTCCTCAT
>NW_007776019.1:0-1326 GCF_000696425.1 Galeopterus variegatus | reverse complement strand
AGCCCTTGCTGCTCACATGCCCCTCTTCCTGATTTTCATTTCCCCAGGTTCCATTTCCTCATTCCCCCTTTTTAAAAAACCTCTCAGTAAACCTGAATCTTTCAGATGGCTTTAGTCTGGCCATTATCCTTTAGGTTTACCAAAGAAACGGGTTAGCCTAACATCTCTCCTCAGGTCACTGGTATTTCTGAATAAAAAGCTCACTTCCATTTTCACCAACATTTGGCTTTTGATTAGTCTGGGAGCAGGCAGCCGGAACTGTGAGTTCAATATCAATTTTGGGGAGGGTCAGCCAGGAGCTGAATGTGCCCTGTAACATAACAACTGTGAAATTTAGTCGAGCATCTGTTTCCAGGTCTCCCCATTCTGGGGGCAGGAATGTTTTTTGATTAGGCCTAGTTTCACATCCCTCCTGTTCTTCAAGGCTCTTAGCTTCACCTTCTGATCCCTTGATTCTGTCTTCTAAGGCATTGTTCCTTTTTCAATAAGGAAATACCCATGTTTACAGCTAATTAGTTTTCTCTGCTGCTTCCTGCTGGTAAAAAGTAAGGGTTCTAGAGGTTATTTAGTAATTTGAGTGATCTCAGTCTCTTTAAATTCAAGTTCTTTGCTTGAAAATGCAAATGCAATGCTTTCATCAGTGCAACTCTCTTAAAGCTTTGTCATTTTCCTATGAATTTAACTTGAATCTACCTGGTTCAAGAAGAGCCGCACCTACAATTTTTTTGAGATAGAATTTTATGGGCGTGTCAGTCTGTTGTGAATCAATGCTCTTAACATTTTTATATCCCCCTCCATTTTATATTTGAGAGGGTCTACTAGGTACCACCTTAAATCTTTCACACATTGTAATAAAATTCTGATAGCCACATCCTTAATATGATTTTTGGCTTCAGGCCCCTTTCACTTTGAGGATTTTCACTGGCTAAAGAGATTAGGGATGAGAAACAATTTTATTTTCTACACCATCAAGTGCTAGCCATGTATATTCCTTCTAAATTCTTTCTTTAGCTCTTTTAGCTAAATGAAACCAATTGACACTTTGAATATTTTGCCAGGAAATTATCTTGCATAGTCTGTAAATTCAATAGAAACTTTTTTTTTTTTAAGTCTTCCAAGTTGCTGCAAGCAACTATTTTCTCAAGTGTTTCTAACTACATGATACATGTTGCCATTTTTCTGGCCTGCTATGGCAACTTCCACACTGTTTTTCCAGCCACTGCTCACCCTTTCTCTAGCTTCTGCTACCAGGATTTTTAATTTGTGTGTGTGTGCGTGTGCGTGTGTGCGTGCCTGTGCCTGTGTGTGCATGCCTGTGTGTGTGTG
>NW_007776018.1:1512-3634 GCF_000696425.1 Galeopterus variegatus | reverse complement strand
ACATAATGATAAGTTCCTAGCTGAGTCATCAGCTGATCCATTAAATCATGAACTGAAGGCACAGCAGCGTGAAAAGGAGGCATTACTATGTTCCATTCATGATAGTCCATGGTCATTCTCCACGTAAAATTAGGTTTTTTCACCGGCCATACAGGGGCATTAAAAGGACTCTGTGTGGGGTGAATGACGCCAAACTTTTCCAACTCCATGGTGGTAGCATCTGTCTCCACGTGTCCTCCCAGCGGGCAATACTGTTTCACACTAACCACACACCATGGCATGGGCAACACCTGTGGATCATGCTTAGCATGTCCCCGCAGCATGGGCTTTATGGTCCAGGTCCACAGGCGGAATTCCCCAGTTGTCATTTGCAGGTGTAACTCATAAAGCACATCTATGCCTAAGATGTATTCAGCTACTGGGAATACATACACAGTATATACACAAGGGGGCAATCGTCTAATGTTCAGCAGCAAAGACACAGCTTTGATTGTAATAGAACGTCCTCCATAGCCATCAACATTCACTGTGGCCCCCAGAAATTTATCTGAGATGCCGCGTATCAGACTACATTCTGCATGGATGTCAACCATTGCTAACACATGCTGCACATTTACCTCAAACCAGTGTATTAACAGTTTAACATGTGGCCTCCAGTCCTTGTCTGCCCCTGGGAGGTGAGCACCTCAGCCTGCTTCTAGCCAAAAGAGAACAGTCCATCCACCTCCTTGGAAGTAGCCATAAAATCTTTTAAATTTACTGGGTGTACCTTGCCACCTGTTTCTGTATGTTTAGTGAAATGCTGTTTGGGGTGCAATTGTTGCCACAAGGACAACAGGACCACGTTTGGCTGCTGGTCAATTTTCTCCCTATCAACCCCTGACACGAGCAAGTCAAGCCACATCTGCATATGGCTGGTCTTCCTCAGTCACTTCAGGATAAAAATCCCAAGCACTTCTTGGGGGTTTGGTCTTAGCCACATTTCAGATCCCCTTTGTTTGTCTCTCCCCCTCTGTTTCACCCAGACTGGCCATCATGGTCATCACTTCATGTATAGGATGACCAACATATGAGGCCAGTATGGCCATCAGTGACCCAAAGGATGTTGATGGAGCATTTTGCAGCACTATGTCTCTCATGCTGCCAGTAAAATGTTCATCATCTGGGACATGGGTATTCACATTAAACATGGACTGTTGCATCCCCAGCTCCCGAATTATTTGAACCAGCTTGGCATACATTTGCCATTTACTCACAGTTTCGGCTGCTCTCCAGCATTCATCCACATGGTTCAGATGGCCGCATTCACCCATTGCATCAAGGAGTGGTTATTCTGTTCTGGTGCATATCTGCAGCTATTCTGTAGCTGCTGCCACAGGGACAGGTGCACGGTGATAGAGGCTAACTTTCCCATCTCATCACCAGAGCACATTACACTATCCACCACTAGGTCCCACAGCTGCAAAAGCCAAGCAGCTTGGGGTTTTCCCTGTTTCTGGTGAAACTGTTTCCCCAAGTCCACCAACTCAGCTTGAGTGTAGGGGATGTAAGTAGCAAATCAGATCACTTGTGGGTTGCCTACCAGTTGTCCACCTGGTCCCAAGTGCTGTTCGTGCTTGTTTCTGATACACAAGGTCATGTCAGGGGATGCACAGTCTCCTCCAAACTCACCATCAGGTTCATCATCATCCCTGGTGTCAAAAGCAGGAGTAATCTGTTGCTGTACATCAGCCTCCAGAACAAGTACCTGCATTTCCAACAAGTCTTCTTTTTGCTGCAAATTTTGAAGCCACTCTGCTTCATGGAGTGCCTGGTCCCTGTTGACTCATAGCACAGTGAGCAACAGCCAGACCCCGATCAATAGGAAAGCGGCCACTGGGTACCACATACTCAGGGTAGCCACATTTCCTCCCTCTCCCAAGGGGCTAGTGGCTCCTTTACCTGCTTGGAATCCTGCTGACTACATCACTTGTTGGGCTGGATCACAGACCCCTCTGCCCCGTTCTGTGCAGGTCCTGAGCCAGGTAGTTGAAAAAGGATTCTGGTGGCCAATAACAGGATAGACTTGCTTTATTCCAGACATGAGCTCCAGCAGCCAGTGGTTCAGAGCTGCTATCTTCCA
>NW_007776018.1:460-905 GCF_000696425.1 Galeopterus variegatus | reverse complement strand
GGGGCCTGACCAAACTAACTCCATTTTCCTCACACACTCCTAGGTAAAAAGGCTATCTGTATTTTGTGAGCTCATAGGCAAATCAAATAATGAAAGCCTTTTAAACGGAATCTTGTGGGGAACTACAAGAATGTCAAATATTGACAATGTTCTGGGAACAAGGTTTTGAAAGAACTCCAATACGCATTTGCTCTCTCTGGAAGGTGCTATTTCTTCTGGTTTTCATTCTGATGGTGGACTGTTGGTTTTCAGGCTACAGTGGACCTGGAGATAGAGAAATGAGAATATGTCGAGTTAGAATGCCATAAAGCTCACTGTTTTTACCAAGATTCGGTATTTTTCTTGAATAAATACTTCCCAGATTGCTACAAGATTTGGTTAACTTCCAGATTTCTGGAAATGTTTATTCCAACAATTTTTGCCAGATTTCTACTTTCTGCAATAT
>NW_007776018.1:0-413 GCF_000696425.1 Galeopterus variegatus | reverse complement strand
GTGTGTGCATGCACACATAGGCAGCTGATATTTGACAAATAAGACTGCTTAGGCATGTTTTATGAGTTTTCTTGTAATAAAATTCAAAAATTATTTTCTCTTAAGTAAATTATATTCATTTACATTTTAGGTATGACAGTAACATGCTTGATTTAATTCAATATATTGTGCTTATGTCTGGTTAAATGAAATATATGTATTCTTTGCATTTTTATTGTGGTAAAATATACACACTTCGATATCTATCATTTTAACCATTTGTAAATAAAAAATTCTGCAGCATTAAATACCTTCACCATGCTACGTACCCATCATGACTATTTATACCCAAAACTTTTTCATCATCCCCAATAGAAACTCTGTACCCTTTAAACAATAACTTTCTCTCTAGTTCCCCTCAACCCCTCATAACC
>NW_007776017.1:3024-3634 GCF_000696425.1 Galeopterus variegatus | reverse complement strand
GCCCTTGTTTTGTTTTTTGTTTGTCTGTTTGTTTTTCAGCTTTATTGAGGAATAGTTGACAGATATAAATTACATATATTTAAAGTGTACAATGTGATGATTTTATATACACTTACATTATGAAATGATCACCACAGTTAAATCAACACATCCATCATCTCACACAGTCACGTGTGCGTGTGCGTGTGTGTGTGTGTGTGTGTGTGTGTGTGTGTGTGTGTGGCTGTGGTGAGGACACTCTAGGTCTACTCTCTTAGCAGATTTCAAGTGTACAGAACAGTATCGTTAACTACAGTTACCTGCTCTACAGTAGATCCCTAGAACTTATTCATCTTATAACTAAAGTTGACCAATGTCTCCCCATTTCCCTTCCCCCATCCCCTAGCAACCACCATTCTACTCTCTGCTTCTGTGAACTTAACTTTAAGATTCTACATATAAGTGAGATCTTACAGTATTTCTCTTTCTATGTCTGGCTTGTTTCACTTACCATAACGTTCTCAAGTTTCTTCCATGTTGCTGCAAATGGCAGGATTCCTTCTTTTTTTCTTTTCCTTTTTGTCTTTTTTCGTGACCAGCAATGGATCGCAACCCTCAGTGTCGCGCCCGT
>NW_007776017.1:0-875 GCF_000696425.1 Galeopterus variegatus | reverse complement strand
ATTTTCCCACCCTCTCTGTTGTATACATTCAGCTCCCTACACATTTGTTCATGTATTTTCACTTCTTGGACTTTGAGAAAGCTTGTTTCTGGTTCTTTACATATGTTATAACTTAATTGTTGGCCAAGCATTGGTGAAAAAAGAAAAAGTACATCAAATGATTTTTTAAAAGGAGGTTATTTTTCAAAACCAATGAAAAACCCTCCAAAAACAGAGTGAAACCTTTGTTTCCTTTTGATATTTTTCTCATGCAAACCAGCAACAAAATATTCCTACCTCTCATATTCTGCCTTATTCCAGAAAGAATTAAAAAAGCTTAGGAAAGATATTCAACACAATGGGATAGATCACAGACAGAGAAATTAGGAAGCTGGAAAAAGGAAGGTTCAAGGTGAGGAGGAGCTGAGGAGGAGGCTTATCAAAGTGACAGTTCTATTTTTTTGCCCACGGAGTAGATCCATAAATGTAATATAATTTCACGGTGTCTCAGATCTGTTTTAACACATTTAAGAGACAAAGGGAGGAGATGAAACAAGTGGCAAAACTGTGACAATTTTGAATCTAGGCCGGGGTCTTGGTTCGAGCTCCCAAAGCTGACTCATACAGGAACTGGGATAACCAGGAAGTGCCGAGGGAGACGGGAGTGAGGCGGGGAAGGGAGGGAAGCCACGTGCGCAGGGCAGTGAGTGGCACCTGGGGACGCTCTGAGCAACAGTGTGACCTCTAAGAGCCATTTCCCAAGGACAACGGAGCAGGGTCTTTTTTGGCCAACCGCTGCCCCAACATTAGCTGCCGGCTGCTGGGACATCTGGCTCACCATGAGCTCAGACCCCCCACACCAGGGCAGGAGCCGCAGCATCTGAAGGGACTCTGCC
>NW_007776016.1:2628-3634 GCF_000696425.1 Galeopterus variegatus | reverse complement strand
GCTTTCATTGTACTCCACTGCTCTGTTTTTCTATCCTTGGCATGATCACACTGTTTTGATCAGTGTAGCTTGATAATACTTTTAAAATTGAAAACAGTAAGTTTTTCTACATTGTTATTCTTTTTTGAGACTGATTTTGCTCTTCAGTGTCCTTTTCAAGTTTCATATAAATTTTAGGATCAGATCACCTATTTTTTCTGAAAAATCCAGATCATGTGGGGTTTTTTTTCTTCCAGGATAATTAGTATATTCAATATTATGCAATGTTACCATTTTTCGTGGCCCCTTATCGATTCCTTTCCAGGCATGCATACACATGAATATATGTTACTCTATTTCAGTTGTTTCATGAATCTTTTTCAGGACAATCCATGGTCCCAGGGAAAGAACATACTTAAAGCATATTTATTAAATAACTCTAAAATCTCTTTTAAAAAGTTCCTTAAAAAGGTAATATGTGCTTATTTTCCAAAGTGGGTTTTTACTAAGATTATTTGGTTTCAGGTTCGAAATGTACATTTCTCCAGAGAATTAACCTCACAAAAACAGAATCCCCATGGGATTCTAATATGCAATGCTTGGAATATTTATTAAGTGAAAACCCTTTGTTACTTTTAAAATTCTAAGAGGACAAGCAGTGTTTTCATTGCTCTGAAATGTGAGCTATCTTTAGTTTTAGATGTCTATTAATAATGAAGAGTTTTACCATTCTGTTCATAGTGTCTCNAAAAAAAAATTCCCCCAAAAAGGAGGTAATTCCAGGCTCTGGCGCTGGAGGAGCACACAGGAGGAGACAAGCCTTCCTTTGCAGGCTTGTGGTGACAATGTGTGCCAAGGCAGAAACCCGTGGGCCTTCTTGGCTTGTGGAGTTTCTTCCTCACCAAAGGAGCAAACTAGATACATTGGTAAGCATTGAAAGAATACCAGCAGTACACCAGAGGCTGAGATTCGCTTCCATTTGAAGTGTTGTTTGGAAAGGTTATTTTCACATCTTAAGAAAAAGCAT
>NW_007776016.1:0-1130 GCF_000696425.1 Galeopterus variegatus | reverse complement strand
TTGCAAATGGCAGTATTTCATTCGTTTTTATAGCTGAGTAGTATTCCATTGAATCCAAGTTTAGAACCACATGTTAAGAGAAAAAAATAAAAGGTTTTCCTTTGAATATTTTCAACTTTAAAAAAGCAAGTAAACAAATAAGAAACCTTTCTGGTATAACTTGGAAAATACTCAATTGGTATATCTCAGAAGATACATATAAAAGATTACAACTTTGGGGGCCATATTCAAAATATTGTGAAAATTTTCTGGCTTACAACATTATATCCTACAATAAAAGGTGCAACATGCCTTTTGGAGATAAAACGTGGTCAGATATTCAGGCACTGGGAAGGCACTGGTTAAAAGTCTGAGTAGCATCAGAATTCCTGGGGTACATTCTGGCTCTACCACTTACTAAGGTTTAACCCTGACACAAAGTTACTCAATTTTGTTACACCTCAGTATCTAACCTTTAGATTTACTGTTTAGGATTAAATCACAATACCTGCAAAGTACCTAAAATGGAGTAAATAATAAATAGTGATTTATTAATATACATTTAGAGGTTTTAGGTTATTTTTCTACTCATGTGTGCTGAGCAGTCAAACAATACTCATCAACTAATCGACTGATTGTAGCTTAGGTTGACTGTTTTCATATTTTAACAAAAGTGCAGATGCTAATGAGTTGGCTTTGTGATGGTTAGTTCCCATATAGATTTCTGAAGTGAAAATATTCCAGGTAAGATGGTTTTCATGATGATTACAGGTTTGCTCTCATTAACCTTGCACCTTTTCAGTGGTAGAAAAAAAGTGAAAGAAGTAGAATAGGTGTTGAGACTAGTGCGTACGCAGTAGATGATGTTAAACTACTCAGTATCCTATCCCCAATTACCTGGAAAAGTTGGTTATATGGACATCAACTGTTGTTGAACATATATGATTTCATATAATATCAATATTAGACAAAATCACTTTATAGTGATGCCGAAGCACAGTCAAAAGCAAAAACACTGACCAATTTTTTTTTAAATGACCAAACACCCACTCCATTCCAGTTTTATTTGAGTGAATACTGCTTCTTTATCAAATATGGAATTAATCCTGCTCCACTTATTTTTCCTTATAGTAAAAATTATTAATATATCC
>NW_007776015.1:3172-3634 GCF_000696425.1 Galeopterus variegatus | reverse complement strand
TCTTTGATATTTTCAAAGGTAGAAATTATTTTTGCATCTTTTAAAATGCCATCTGAACTTTAAAAAGGCATTTATGATGTGGTAATGTTCTAATTATTCTCCATAAAAATTAACTGGACATTAAAATGTCTGAGAGCACATACAATTTTTTCTATATAAATATTTTACCTTTCTGAACTCAAGCAGTTTCACAAGTTCCTATTTCCCTGTGGAGTATAGAGAATACTTGGCAAAAATGGCAAGTTCCAAAAGTTGCCCAGTGTTCGCACCACTTCACACCATAGATCTACACCTGCTTGCTAACTGGGTGACCTAAGATTGATTATTCAATCTGAAAATTTATTTTCTATGTAGCAAAGGTAACGGGTTGCTTAACTGTCAAAGCCTTTTGCAATCTGGTATCTATAATAAATTCTTCTGCTCGTATTTCTCTGTCTTCTACTTTGTAAAAATTAACCATAT
>NW_007776015.1:0-985 GCF_000696425.1 Galeopterus variegatus | reverse complement strand
GGCAGAGGGATTGCTAATTTACAGCAAATAAAATAAAATGCCGTGGTAAAAATATTCATACATGAGTGCATAAAGCCAAAAGTCTCATTTTCTGCTTTCTCCCACAAATCATTCCATAAGGATGATGATGGCATATTGTTCTGTTTCTCCTTTCAGAAATTATTTTATAGATATATAAATATATTTCACACATGCATATAGGTAGTTGTTGGCATGTGCCTATAGGCATATATTCACACATATTTCATATATAAATACATGTACCTATGTGCATACAGGTGCTTTATCTCTCATCTATATCTATGTCTATCTACCTAAATAAGAGACAGTGAGATACAATAAAAATAAATGTTATATATTATTCATATTTATTTTTAATTTGTTTTTCTCAGTCAAAGAAATTGATGTAACATCAAACAATAAATACATTTCTAACTCATTTTAGTAGCAGCTGCAGAGTATTTTATAATACTGAGACACTATAATTATACAACTGAACGTTATATTTTCAAACACTAAAAAATCACCCCCCTTTAATATAATCTCCACCGACTTTTATGATGTATTTTTTAATATAGAAGGAAAAGGTGGTTTAATTAAGATGAATGTATTGATAAAAAATTGTACTTATTTTATTTTTAGGGCTCCTGTAGTTTCTGCAACAGGGTGTCACATGCTGTTCTCTCTACCTGGAATGCTTTTTCTCATCTTTGCCTTGTACTCCCTATTTCTTTCTCAAGCTTCAGCTTAGTGCCAGTGTGTCAGGGAAGGCTTCACTGGGTCATCACACCAAAGGATTTTTGTGTCTCTCAGCACTTCAGCACTTGACATTTAAAACACTTATCATGATTATAATTTTTAAATTATTTTTATACTTTTCCACTAACATCTGTCTGCTTTTACCGAACTGTAAATTCCACGAGAGCAACAACTATGCCTAGCACCGTGCATGGCACTCAGTCGGTCCTCAAAAAATATCTGACGG
>NW_007776014.1:3135-3635 GCF_000696425.1 Galeopterus variegatus | reverse complement strand
TAAACCTACAGATTCAAGAAGCTGCACAAACCCCAAATAGGATAAACTCAAAGAAATACACACACAGAAACAAACTTCTGAATACTAAAGACATTTGAAGCATTTTTAAACATATAATTGCATGGAATTAAAAATATTCATATGCAGCATTCTATTTTTTAGAAGTAAGGAATCAAAACACACTGCTAGAGAAAATTACCTAACCACAAAAAAGACAGAAAGAGAGGTAGAAAAGAAGAGAACTACAAAAAACTTGAAAACAAATAATAGAATGGCAGCAGTTAAGCCATAATAATTACCTTAAATGTAAATGGATTAAATTCTCCTTATAACAGACTTAAGGTGACTGACTAGATTAAAAACAAACAAAAAGAATGATTCTCCCAAAATTGGTAGACAGAAGTAATTAAGATCAGAGCAGAACTAAATGATATAGAGACCAAAAATGATACAAAAGGTCAATGAAACCAAAAATTTTTAAGAAGATAAATGAAATAGAC
>NW_007776014.1:0-1244 GCF_000696425.1 Galeopterus variegatus | reverse complement strand
AACTCTCTACCATAAAACTCTAATAAAGGAATTTAGTAAAGTTTCAGGATAGAAAATCAATGTACAATAACCAGTAGTGATCTTATATTACAATAATTAAATAGCAGAAAAAGAAATCAAGCAAGCAAGCCCATTTATAATAGCTACAAAAATCAAAACTAAAAAACCAAAAAACCCCACAAACAAATACACAAAAAACCCTACAAATAAATTTAACCAAAGAGGTTAAAGAGCTCTACAATGAGAACTACAAATCACTGCTGAAATAAATTAAAGTGGATACAAAAAGATGGAAAGACATTCCATGCTCATGGATTGGAAGAATTAACATTGTGAAAATATCTATATTACACAGAGATCTAAAAATTCAATGCAATCTTCATCAAAATATCAATGACATTCTTCACACAAGCAGAAAGAAAAATCCTAACATTCATATGGAACAATGAAAGATCCCAAATAGCTAAAGCAATCTTTTTTTTTTTTTTTCCTTTTTGTCTTTTTTACTGACCGGTAACGGGATCGCAACCCTCGGTGTCGCGCCTGTACTGGGGATCGGCAATGGGATTGCAACCCTCGGTGTTGCACCCGCACCACGCTCAGCCAGTGAGCGGGAACCGGTCTCCACATAGGATCCAAACCCTTGGTGGGAGCGCCGCCGCGCTCCCAAGTGGCACACTCTCCAGTGCGCCACCGGGCCAGCCCAGCTAAAGCAATCTTGAGGAGAAAAATTAAAGCCAACGGGCCAGCCCAGCTAAAGCAATCTTGAGGAGAAAAATTAAAGCCAAAAGCATTACACTACCTGACTTCAAATTATACTACAAAGCTATAATAAAAGGAAAAAAGCATGGTACTGGCATAAAAAAAGACACATGGACTGATGAATAGAAAAGAGAACCCACAAATCCACCACATACTTACAACGAACTGGTATTTGACAAAGGCACCAAAAACATATACTGAGGAAGAGACTGCCTCTTCAATAAATGGTGCTGGGAAAAGTGGACATCCATATGTAGAAGAATAAAACTACATCTGTAGCTCTCACCATATACCAAAATCAATTCAAAATGGTTTAAAGGCTTAAATATAAGACATGAAACTATAAATCTCCTAAAAGAAAATGTAGGTAAAACACTGGGTAAATACTTTGTGAATAAGATCTCAAAAGCACAGACAACAAAAGGAAAAATAAACAAATTGGATTATATAAAAATAAAATCTTCTGTACAGGAAAGGAAACA
>NW_007776013.1:0-3635 GCF_000696425.1 Galeopterus variegatus | reverse complement strand
CAATGATTTTACTCATAATTCATGATTGAGCCATAGAAAATTTTATTGACAATATGCTCTGAAATTGCCAATTTAATGTTTGTTATTATCATATCTAACATGACAAAATTTCCAATGCCCACAATTTTAGCTCTGAATTTCTAGAATATCTGTGTCAATTTTACAGTAGTTCTTTTATCATGCTCAATCATTTAGGATTTGAATTTACTTTATATTAATTATTTTTAGAGAATGTAATTTTTCTTAGTTTAATTTATCTCACTGTTTACTATTGGTAAAAATATTTTAATATATATATATTTTTATTTATGATCAGTACTTTGTAGAGTTTGAACCAATATCAATATCAATTGTATTTTATGCTGATTTTGGGATAAGTCCTTATAAAATGAAAAACTAGAAGTAGGTTCTTTTTTTTGGAAAATTCACAAGATGATCATGGCATATCCTCTGAGATATTTTCAAAATTGTGCTATTACTTGAGTGTATTAGTGTATTGCTAATCCCATTCTTTTACATCCTAATTATCATTTCATAAACCATGTGCTTTCTCCGTGTGTTGTGGCAGATTAAAGAATAAGTAACAGACACAAAAAATAGGGTAAAAATGGAAAATGAAAGAATAAGATGGAGTTGTGTAAGTTTAAATTAGATAAAATAGACTTCGTTCAATTCTATACAAGTATAATGTACAATAATTTTTATAATGATACTTATTCTTATTTTTTATTTTTTATTATTGAAACATAACTGATTATACACATTTATGGGGTACAGAGTTGAGTATCAATAATTGTGTACAAAGTGTGATGTTCAAATCAGGACAATTAGCATATTCATTATTTCAAAATGTAAATATTCTTTGTATCTGTTAACCAACTTCTAACTCCCCTCTTCCCCTTTCCCACCTCTAGTAATCACAGTTATGTTCTCTCCTCCTGAAAATTCAATGCATTATTGTAATTGCTCTTTCTTTTTTTCTTTATTTATTTTTTAACTCCCACTTATGAGTGAGGACATGCAGTACTTCTCTTCCTGTGCCTGGCTTACTTCACTAAACATAATTTTCTCCAAGCTCATCCATTTTACTGTGAATGGCAGAATTCCATTCTTTTTCATGGTTAACTAGTATTCCATTTTGTATATGTACCACATTTCCTTACCCAGTCTACCATCAGTGGACATTTAAATAGATTTCATGCTTTGTCTATTGTAAATGGAGCTTTGATGAACATGGGAGTGGAGGTATCTCTTGGACATGATGATTTCTATTCCTTTGAGTATAGACCCAGCAGTGGGATTGCTGGATCGTATGGCAGTTCTATCTGTACTTGTTTGAGGAACCTCCATACTATTATCCAAAATGACTGCACTAATTTATAGTCCCACCAACAGTGCAAGAGGATTCCCCTTTCTCCACATCCTCATCAGCGTTTATTATTCTCTGTCTTTTTGATAATAGGCAATCAAAGTGGGGTGAGATGATATCTCAATATGGTTTAAGGTTGCATTTCCCTGATGATTGGTTACTGATGTTGAGCATTTTTACATGTACTTGTTGGTCATTTGCATGTCTTCCTTTGAGACATGTCTTTCAGCTCTTTTGATGACTTTTTAATTAAATTATTTGTTTTTTTTATTGTTAAGTTGTTTGAGTTCCTTGTATATTCTGGATATTAATCCCTTGTTAGATACATAGTTTGCAAATATTTTCTCCCGTTCTGTAGGTTGTCTTTTCACTCTGTCATTTCCTTTTCTATGCAGAGGCTTTTTAGTTTGATATAATCCCATCTGTTTATTTTTTCTTGTCACCTGTGCTTTTGAGGTCTTATTCATACAGTCTTTGCCCAGCCCTACATCCTGAAATATTTCCCCACTCATATTTCTTTCTTGGTATATAGTATCTCTCTCTCTAAAAAAGCCTGTCCCCTTCATATAAGTCTGTCTAAATCCTGCACTTCCTTTTACAAGGACCTTTATTCTTCCTCTCCATAAATCTGCAGTCACTGTGATCTTCCTTTCCTGGATGCTTATAGATCTTGAAACCATACCAATCAATGTACCATCTGATTTCATGTTACCTTGTCTTGCTCTTTAGTTTCCTGTATTGATTTTTAAATGTTTCTTGAATGTCTATTGTTAAATTCTAAGTGCCTTCAAGTGTAAGATACAGAGCAGGTGCTTAAAAAAATCTTGGTGATTTCAGAACAACAAAACAAGTTGAAGAGTTAAAGAAATCTTTCAATCAACTGATATTTTGGTGAACAGAACAACAATCAATTAACAGTATTATCATAACATTTTTGAGTCAAAAATCACACCCTTAGTATTTAACATCAATAAGAACCCAGGAAAGCAAAATATTTTGTCTTTGACTATACCTGACTATTCTCCTACTTATTTCTTTAGCTATTCAGAATTGACTGTAGGCTGCCTTTTCCTGAAGTGTTTCCCTGTTATACTGTTGCTAACCCTTCCTTTTCAAACCATCAAATCTCAATTCCCCCACTAGTAACAGATTTTTTTAGTTTCAAAAAAGAAAATAAATGAACTGGTTAAAATAATTGAAGTGTGAGTGGTTGCTAGGTTATACCCATTCTAGTTGTACGTTTGCCTTAGAAGTGATATTTGCACTTGTGTCATATCATAATACAACCATTTCAATGCTTGCATTTTCTCAGAATGAGGTAGAAGGTGCTCAGTTTCCCTGGATTCAGGTTACAAGACATACCTCTGAGTTTCAAGCCACTCCCCAAGGTCTCAGGCCCTTCCTCTGGGCACTCTCCTAGAGGCAAGTTACTGTTGCTTATTAGATCCATTCTTGGCACCAACATGGAGAAATTGAGACCACAACAGGCTGGCTTATGAAAATCTGGTGACTGGGAATGCTCAGTAGAGAAGGTTTATATAACCCTGGTAGCCAAACATGCTCCTTAAAGTGGAGTTTATCCCTTGAATGACCTGCCACTGGAGGCGCTAAAGAGCACAGAATATTCTTCAATATGTTCAGTGCGAGAGACAGGATTTGTCCAATGAACATGCTCCACAAAGAGACCAACTGAGCATGTACAAGAGTGTGTTCCATAACAAGGAACTATCCCTTAATTGAATATTCCTTAGATAGCATGAATATGTGTTAGATAGTGAAACTATAAAAGCCAAATCCCAGCAGAAGGTGGGGTTGCTGCACACTCTCCTGGGACCAACCCACACTTTGCTGGCTGAGCTGTGTATGCTTTACTCTTGTGTTAAGCTTACTTTTAGCAGGTGGCTGCTCACTCTCTTGAGCAGCCTGCACTCTGCACTAAACTTTAAGTGTGTTTTCTTACTTTTGTATTAAACTTGGTCTGGGCCCTTATCAGTCTCTGGAACTAGGCCACACTCTCACTGTGGAACGCGCAGTACTTATCTGTTACATTAAACGTGTTCGCACTTTCTACTGTGACTCTGCTCTTGAATTCTTTCCTGTGGCAGAATCAAGAACCTGGTAAGAGGACAGGGTGGGTTGAAGCCTGCTTTTGGGCCTCCCAGACCCTTACTCTGGCATCAAGAGCACTATGGTCTATCCTTATCCCAGGTGTTTCCCCTTTCTATTCTTAACACTTGTAATACTCTCCACCTTCATTCTTTTCATG
>NW_007776012.1:2598-3635 GCF_000696425.1 Galeopterus variegatus | reverse complement strand
GCCACCGGGCCGGCCCGGAGATACTGCCGTAAACGTGAAGGGGGGACTGGCATCTAGTGCAGGCAGAGACTTTTGGTGGCGAGTACAGGCACACAACTCAGATTGGCTTAAGCATAGAGAGGGAATTACCAAGAAGCTAAAAGCCCAAGTGGCTCCAGGAGTGGCTGTGTCCGCTCAACTGTCGCTTCAGCATCTGAGTCTCTCAGTCTCGGCCTTGCTGTCTTTGGCGGGTTCAGCTCTAGCCGTGGCAAGGTGGTCCCTCACAATTCCAGGAGTTTTTCTACCAGCTCTGTACCCAGTCAGAAGAGCATCCTCTTCCCGCTGGTTCCTGTAAGAATCCCAAGACCTCGTCCATTAGTCTGAGCCGAGTCGTGTGCTCATCACTGAACCAATCGCTGGGCAGTGGGCTGTGGTGGCTCTGACGGCCAGCCCTACCTCCTGTGCAGGGAGATTGACCAAGCATAGGGAAAAAGTGGCTCCAAAGGTAAGCCAGGTGGTGTTACCAGAAAAAGGACTACTAAGGAGGCAAAAAACAAGACGTGTTCACTCCAGCGTCAGTACTTTTATACTTTTTCTTATAAAATATCAAAACCTTACAAAGAAAGGCCAAGTTTNGTCAGTACTTTTATACTTTTTCTTATAAAATATCAAAACCTTACAAAGAAAGGCCAAGTTTCTGTGTATTCTTGTGTGTAGAAAATACATACAAGAATCTTTTCAGGCCCAAGAAAAATCCCACGATTAGCCTGTTTGCCCTGTCAAGCTACATGGTAATAAAATAATAAATTGAAGATAAGTTTTTGCTTCACCAGTGCAATTGTTAAGTTCTCTGGATAGATCTCTTTTGTTTCCAACCCAATAAGTGGCTTCATTTGGCAAACACCAAAAAAATATGAGAAGCCTTGTGTGATGGCTAGTTTTAGGGTCAAGCTGGCTAGACTCTAGTGCCCAGTTATTCGGTCAAACAGTAACGTAAGTGTTCCTGTGAAGGCACTTTGTGGTGGTTGACATCTGCAATTGGAAAAAGATTGTCCTGG
>NW_007776012.1:0-1355 GCF_000696425.1 Galeopterus variegatus | reverse complement strand
GGTGTGGTGTCTCTTCCCTGACAAGAATCACCTGGGGTTCTTAAAATGCAGGTTCCTGGGCCCCACCCGAGACATTCTGGATCAGAATCCTGGCATGGGGACCAAGGAGTTTGCCGTGTTGGGTGGGTCTTAACACGTTAAAGTCCGAGAACCAACTCCTTAGGTGTCATTTTTCACCCTATCTGTACCTTAACTGTTTGGCTTCATAGATCCCTAAACTGAAAAATTTAGGAACTCATAACTGTTTTTTCTGGGTCAATTAGGAAAGAAAAACCCTAACAGAAAAAAATATTGGTTTACTTTTTTTGTTTTCTTACAGCAGACTTTTAAATGCTTCTTGTTATTTCCAAAGAGCTATTAAAAGAACATGAAGCTACCTATGAGTCACTGATGGTGCATGATTAACTTCCTGGTCTCCATTTATTGGCATTTGTATACTGCTTTGCCTCTTTGGCTCTCTCTCCTCACCTGAGAGACCTCTCCTGCTGCCTTCCAGGGGTTATCTGGGCCCTTTAACCAAACAAATGCACACGACATTTGCAAGCCAAGGACATTTTTGCTCAAGTAGCACTGGCAGAAACTTCACAGTGGCTCTTAAGCTGTCTCCAAGACCAGGGCGATGTCTGGCAGGGTGAGTTCACCTTGGCAAAACCATTTGGTCCACTGGCCAAGCAAACTCCATTGGCAGTGAGGCAAACGTTGATTGAATTTACGGCTTTAATGTCCTTACCCTTTGTCATCATTTTCTTTGTAAAAGTTGGTGGAAGGAGGTTTCTGTACAACAGAAGTTCCTGAAGACAGCAAAAGCTTACTCATCTAAAATAAAGAGATTAAGCTATATTTGAATATGTCGTATCTTCCATAGAATCTGCAGGATGACTGCATAGGCTGTTCCAGGAAGCCTTTGTAAAAACAGAACCCTCAAGATCTGTAAGGGAGGAGTCATTCGTGTGGTTAGTGGCTGGGACAATCCTACAAGGCAGCAGCCATCACCACCCAGCCGCCTGCACTGAACCCCAGCCCACCCCCAGCCCTCAGATTACCTGCACTTAGTGTCACAAGGCAAATGAGGAAAAGAGGATGAATGGAGTGTGGGAACTCCTCCCTGCTACAGGCAAAACCCCACTTAGCAATCAATGGTTCACAAACCCTTACTACCTAAAGGTACAAAATTATAAAAGTGAGCTCAGTCCCTGGAATCCCATTCAATACTCCTTCCCCCCAGACAGCAAAATAGATGATGCAAATAAATTAAAATAAAAATCAAATATATGCTTTCACAAACATTTCAATTTGTAAACTCAAACTAAACAGTATGAAAGCTCTGTTGTAATCACAGAAAGCTGGGAATGCAA
>NW_007776011.1:2510-3635 GCF_000696425.1 Galeopterus variegatus | reverse complement strand
ATTGGAAATATGTGTCTCCTCCTTTTTTATTTTATTTTGTGTGTGTGTGTGTGTGTGTGTGGCTGGCTGGTAGGGGAATCCAAACTCGTGACCTTGGTGTTATAATACCATGCTATAACCAACTGACCTAACCAGCCAGCCCTCCAAAATTCAGGTGTTGCCAACATAATAGTATTAAGAGATGGAGACTTTACGAGGTGATTAGGCCATGAGGGCTCCTCCCTTATGAATGGGATTAAGATTCCTATTAAACAGTATTTGTGCAGCATTTAGGTAGCTTGCCCTTCTGCCTTTCACCATGTGAGGACATGACACACCTCCCCTCCAGAGCATGCAGCCCTCACCACACAACTGAATGCACCAGCACCTTGACCATAGACTTCCCAGCCTCCAGAACTGTGAGAAATAAATTTCTGTTCTTCAAAAATCACCCAGTATCAATTTTTTTGTGATAGCAGCAAGAAATGAGCTAAGACATTGGTTTAATGTTAAACTCATATCTACAGATTCTCCATTCATTATTCAATTACTCTTAAATTTTAAAGTATAGAAATACCCTATACTTTCAAATACAAAGGGTCCTCAAAAAGTTTATGGACTGATTTGTGTTATGTTTTACTTCCATTTTCCCACACACTTTTTGAAGTACCCTTGTATATTGTAGACAATTTTCATTTTATGAGTAAATGTATTTATCTCGGTCTAGCTCATAATTGTGTCAGAAACATTTTCACTTAAACTTCATTGTCATAGTTTTACGTCTACAGAGGAATTCTATGTATGAAGCTTAATAAGCATCTTATCTACAATCTTGACTTTGAAAGTGAATATGAATCTAAGTTTTTTTTTTTTTTTCTCAAAGATACAGATCATGTTTGGGATACTGTTTGGCCATGAGCTACTGCACATGTCTTTGTGTAAGAAAGTTTTGCCTTCAGAATCAGTAATTTTGCTGGAAGGTTGGAATCAACTAGCACAGAGAAAGTTCTTTCAGGACACATCCAGGGCATAAAATATTGATGAGAACTCATATTTCTTATTTGCAAAATCAAAATACATGCAGAAAAAAAAAATTATCAAAGGATGTTAAGTATTTTTCTATAATGGCCAGAGTCAGGTTCTGTA
>NW_007776011.1:0-787 GCF_000696425.1 Galeopterus variegatus | reverse complement strand
TTTTTTCTCTTCTATCAATCATATTCATCAAAATGAATATGCTTATGATATTCATTAATATTCTCTCATAGGTCAAATTTGTCATTCACAATTACTGTCCTAGGATATTATTCCACTTGCTGAAGAATATTTTCTACATCTCCTCTTTTCCTGTGATCCTAGCTTTATTTAAATCTCAGTTCATCTTGCTTCTTGAACCTATCTATTCCTAACAGTATTTTCTGTCTTCAAAAATGGAAATCCATTCTGATTCTTACTTTAACGTGGAAAACCTTCCTGACCTTTATTACCAGCCTCCAGTTTCTGATTATGCAGCTTAGCCCTCTCTGGATGTAAAGCTCACAACATCACTCAAGAAGATGGTCCCTTTGTATTTACTAATCATTAAATTACTCTGGTTGATGTCACCTCAGCTTGTTTACATGCTTGGACACTCAGTTATCTGTCTTAGATTGTAAACTTTTATAGAAAAAAAAATGCCAATTTGATCTTGTGCAGAATTAATTCAAGTCAGGCACCTAATTTTTCAGGCAATTAGAGCTATTGGCGTATTGTTCTCAACAAGACTTATGGACTTTCATATGCTACAAATTTGGGAGCTTTAATGGCTTTACACAGATACTTCACTTTTTGAATAGATAAGGTGCGTTTTTTGATGTGTAACTAACATATCTGAAAGACACCTTTAAAAAGGATCTCTGGGGGCCGGCCCGGTGGCGCACTGCCACAGTGCACCACTTGGGAGTGCGGCGGCGCTCCCGCCGAGGGTTCGGATCCCACATACAGA
>NW_007776010.1:0-3636 GCF_000696425.1 Galeopterus variegatus | reverse complement strand
CAGAGAAAGCAGACTCTCCAGATATGAGTGAAATAAAATTCTCTTGCTACTTCCCACCAATCTGGTTCCAGCTGGGAGGAAGGACGGGTCTCCACCCAGGGAAGAGCAGGGATTACAGCTTGCAGTCCTCCAGGTAGGGCCAGGCTGACTTGAGAGCCAAGAGTGGAGCTTAAGTTTTCAGGGCAGCATGTCAGCCTCCAAGGGGACCTGGGTATGGTATTTCCAGTGCCTCAATGCAGCAGGCCTTGGCACTCCCTTCCCAGTCACTGCACCATCAGAGAGAAGCCCCTGGACTGGCTGAGTGCTCTGGGGGAAAGGTACCACGTCCAGATAGCACACCCACTGACGTCCCAGAAACTCAGGGCTCACAAGGACCAACCTGCAAGTTCCATTACAGACAAAACATGAGGGCAGAGTGACAGAGGAGAGGACCCCAATCCTGACACAGAGAGAGCTTGAGATTGCAGGACTTGTCATCGACTTTAAATGCTAATGTTCCAGCTCAGGCCAAGACAAAATGTTTCTCAATAACCCGATTTCTAACCGAACCTCAACCATCTGCCAGCCACAAGCCATTATCTCTTTGTCTTCCTCTGTCATTTGTCCTCAGAAGCTCACCATCTGCACTGTTTTATCTCCTTGTGGGGGTTGATTCTGTGGCTGTGCCAACTTAGTAATACTTGACAGCTTTCTCACCCCAATAGGATAAGCCAGAGGGCTCAAAGAGAAGGATTTTCCAAACTGCCTTATAAGATGCCAATGAATTCCCAGACACCCCATTGGCACAGGCACACAGTGGGGCAGGAAGCAGAGCAGATGCTGGGCATGGCACACATCATACACAAATAAAGATAGGTATATGCACCCAAAGCTCACTGCAGAAAAATTCAAGTAAGATTTTTGCGTCTCTTTTAAAATACATCTCCTTTGAAAGCCAAATCATCAGACAAGACAACAAATTATAAAACATTGAACAGAAGACTTCGATGTACTCAGGAATTGCTAGTGGTATCCATGGGGTTGGCGTCAGCTTGGAATATTCATTCATGTTCCACTTAGGGTCCCCTTATAAGTCACACACAGCAAAGTCAAGTTTTTGCCTGTCACCTGCAACAGCCTCTGTTCACCAAACTACTCTTGCAGTTACACATTTCAGAAACATTTACAGAGTGCCTGCCTCCTGCTAGGTACTACTCTGGAGGCAGGGGATGCAATGATACCTGTCTATAGGGAAGAAATAGTAAAGAAATAAGAAAATAAATATATGGAAAAGTACCAGGCAGGGATACATATAGTTAAAAAAAAAAAATCAAAATGCAGGATCAGTAGATAGAGAACAATGAAATGGGATGGGATAGGAGGGTGTGGGGGAAACTCCTGAGGGACAGGTTTTTGTTCACTGCTGTCCTTTTAGCACCTAGAACAGTGCCCGGCACAGAATTACTGAGTGTATAAAAGGGGGATTGGAGAAATCCTCCCAGAGGACTTGATACTTAAGATGAGAACTTAGTGAAGTGAGGGAGCAAGCTACCTAGAAGAGATCTGGAGGCAGAACATTCCAGGAAGAGGGAAGAGAGTAGATGCAAAGGTCCTGAGGCATCACCTGCCTGTAGTGTCTGAGATACAGCAAGATGGCTGGCATGAAAGCATTGAATTTTCAGTAGTTATCTTCATTCTCTTCCAAACCCAAGAGAAATGGCATCAAAATACTTTTGGCCTTTGGGCTGCTGAGGAATCAAAGAGACTCAAATAATAATAAAGCTAAAAAGCTGCATTTATTGGGTGCCTACTAGGTACTAGGCATACGCACACACACACACACACATAAACACACAGTCATGTGCCACATAAGGACATTTGGATCAACAGTGGACAACATGGTCCCAAGAGATTATGATACCATATTTTTATGTACCTTTTCTATGTTTAGATATGTTTGCATACACACATACTTACCATTGTGTTCAATTGCCTACAGTATTCAGTACAGTAACATGCTATACAGATTTGTAGTCTAGGATCAATAGGCTATACCATGTACGTTAGGTACAGATTGTGTGCAGTAGGCTATACAATCTGGGTTTGTGTAAGATGTTCACGCAATGACAAAATCACCAAACAACACATTTCTCAAAACATAGCCCCCTTGTTAAGTGATGTATGGCTGTATATACATATACATATATATTCCCCACTCTCATTTAAATCTGAAAACCACCTTAAGAAGTAGATATTATTGCTATCTTTCTTCTCTGAAGCTTAGAGAGATTAAGGAATTTGCACAAAGGACAGAGTTAAGGAGTAGCATCAAAATTTGAATCCAGACTTGTTTGAATAAAAAGCCTGTGTTCTTTCTACTTCTCTCTCCTAATGTGAAAGGAACAGACTTTTAACTCTGCAGCCCCAAAATCTCACCTGCAAATGATCTGATTAGATGGAATGCAATCTAGATGATCTTTAGGTGACATCCAGTGCTGCCTTTCTTGAATTCTGTGATTGATTTACACAGTAAGAGTTTTCTTTCATATTTCAAATGAAGTTCGCATTTCGCAGTGAACAATCATCTTGAACTTGAGTATAGTTTTGATCCAGTTCATTTTTTCCATTGTGAAAGTAATCTAAGCTGATTAAAAATATGTTTATTATAGAAAATTTAGAAACCATCAAATATAAAAGGAGAAAAAATATCAGCTACAGCCCCATAAGCACCAATGACTTTTATCAAATTTCCTACTAACGTGTTTTTATATACATATATTTTTAGATTTATTTTGTATTATTTTAAACACAGTTGTAATCATTCTGTATATATTTATACAGTGAAAGTTTTCATTTGGCGTTAAAATATTTTCATACTATACATAAACATAGTTTTTAAGGCATTATTTCATACAGCGAGATTTTCCCCCCACCATTGAAAACATTAGGATGAGTTTTAAACTAGGGGGAAAGTACCAATAGCACCTAAGCCCTCCTAGCCATGATTTTAGGAAAGAAAAAGAGTAGGTGTCTAATTATAAATTACCCAAGTCAGTGCTACTAACATCTCCCATTTCCACCATAGTTCTCAAAACTTCTTTCTACAAGGGATCTGCCTTGGCAAGTATAAACTTTGGGGTCTTTCTGGCATCACTGCTGTACGGGAGGAGGGGGAACTAGGGAGTTGCTAGTCAGCAGGTATAAAGTCTCAGTTATGCAAGATGCCTAAGTTCTAAGGGTCTGCTCTATAACATTGTGCCTATGGTTAATAGGGCATTGTACACTTAAAAACTGTTGAAAGGGTAGATCTCATGTTAAGTGTGCTTACCACAAGTTTATTTTAAAAAGCATTGAATTTTCAGTAGTTATCTTCATTCTCTTCCAAACCCAAGAGAAATGGCATCAAAATACTTTTGGCCTGTGGGCTGCTGAGGAATCAAAGAGACTCAAATAATAATAAAGCTAAAAGGCTGCATTTATTGGGTGCCTACTAGGTACTAGGCATACGCACACACACACACACACATAAACACACAGTCATGTGCCACATAAGGACATTTGGATCAACAGTGGACAACATGGTCCCAAGAGATTAGGATACCATATTTTTATGTACCTTTTCTATGTTTAGATATGTTTGCATACACACATACTTAC
>NW_007776009.1:2169-3636 GCF_000696425.1 Galeopterus variegatus | reverse complement strand
TTAAAAAAAAAAAAAAAAAAAAAGAAATAGATGTCTGTCGGTGTCGATGGGGGCAGAGGGTGGGGGGACTGAGTTTTTCTCATGCAGTGAAGCCCCCAAGGAGATGGATGACCAGGAGGCAGTGGACGCATCTCAGCAGGGAGCTGTGCTGGTCTCCACGTCACATCTCAGAGATATAAGGACCAGGAAGTCGTGTCCCTCACAGTTAACAGAATGCTCCAGAGAGGAAACCTGTTCTGCTCACAAGAGCTTAGGGGCACAGCAGGCCACAGGAACACTCTTTCAATGCTCCAGGGTCTGCGAGTGCACTTGGTGCATGACGAGAATGAAGGGGCGTGCAACTTCCTCCCCTGTTGGGTGGGAATCTCAACACTTACATGGAGTTGTTATAGTTTGACACAATTCCAGGAGATTCTCCAGGGGTGGGGCTTTGAAAACAAGGATTGTTCACATTGCAGAAAACCCCCTGAAGCCACGGCAACACTCCTGCTGACGGCATCGCCTTGTTGGGAAAATGGCCTTTAACAGAGGAAATGAAGACGAGAAGTTAGTCACGGGGACTAAAGGGAGGCAGGCCCTAAAGCTGGGGCCCCTTCAGGAAGGAGCCCCGGCCCCTCGCGGTACTCCCCTCACTCATCCACCGGCTCTGTGCTGGGTGCTGGAGACCGGGCCTCTTCTCTTGAGCTCCTGGTGTAGTGGGGAGGCAGAGGAATGCTCTAAGAGAGGTGTGGATGGAAGAGTGGAGGGGGACAGAGGGGACAAATGCGGGGGGAGGGGCAGAGGGGCATTAGCTCCAGAAGGCTCCATGGGTTGCTGATGCTTGAGGAGGAGGAGAGGCTCATCCATTCCTTCAGCAGCTGTGTGCTGAGCACCTCCGCCCAAGCATGCAGCAGGATTAGGGCTTCGGGCACCTGGGGGTAGGGAAAGAAGGAAGCATTTGATGGACAGCAGGTTGATTCAGAACTTGAGGTTTGAAATTCATGAACAAGAGGGTAAAGACCAAGAACTGGGGACTGAGCAGCTTTATCTACCTCTTGAGGCCTCCACATCGGCTGCCTAGAGAGAAGATGTCCTCCTGGCCAGAAGCCAGATAAAGGCTTTCCCAAAGGGAAAGTATAAAATAGACTCTCACAAGGTTCATCCTAGGTCCCTGGACATCTCAGGGGTCCAAGAAATAATATTTTATGAGGTATGATTGTATATCACCCCTTCTCATTTTTCTCAGCACCTTGTGTGAGGTACTTCCAAAAGCTCATGGAAAGATTTGTACTATCTTTTAATTCTACTTTTCCATAAACTTTTTAAAGTACTCTCATGTAACATATCTCCTAATTGGTTATATCTCTGAAATATTTTAGAGAACTCATCTATACTCTGTTTTCTTTAAAAGAGTGAAATTTTCATCGCTTCTCGGCCTTTTGGCTAAGATCAAGTGTAGTATCTGTTCTTATCAGTTTAAAAGAGTGA
>NW_007776009.1:0-1284 GCF_000696425.1 Galeopterus variegatus | reverse complement strand
CTTCTCGGCCTTTTGGCTAAGATCAAGTGTAGTATCTGTTCTTATCAGTTTAAAAGAGTGAAATTTTAGGTATAGAAAAACAAAACAAAACAAAAAATAATTGCACAATCTTTCAATAACCACATACAAATATTTGCTTAGAAGGTGTAGGATTAAAAAACCAGAATTTGCACAATGCTGAATCTCTTTTTTATGCATTGTAGATGTGAAATGGTGATAAACAGATCTGATTTCCACACCCCAACCCCCAAGACCTTTCTAGACAAAGGACTGAACTGGTGTTTCTCTGGGGCTTGTCCAGGCTATGCTTACATTCATGTTGGCTGTAGAGAGGGTTGGCATTCCTTAACCAGATCAAGACGAGGAATAAAGATAAAGGCCACACAAGTTCCACCACAAAGCGAATCTGGAAAAACAAAACAAAAAGAGAAAAAGGCCAATAGTGCTAAGAGATTATAGGGAGCATAACCAGAGCAGACACACATCCTCTGGGTGCCTGTGTCTGCAGCAGGACTTTAGTTGTGGAATATCTACCTAAAGAACTTCTTTGTTTGATCCCCCTCCTGTACTACCTGTACCCTGATTTATGATACCCAACCCGATTTTGCATCCATCTGGGTTCTACTTTGTCTCTATTTTAGAAAACTGCATTAGCACAAGACTTCCATAAAGGATCATCAGGATCACGTGCTTCAGTACTTTTTAGCTGTTGCTGTACATGTGCATGCGCATGCACATCCTTATTCAGTAGGGCCCCACCAGATCCTGCATTTCTAACAAACTCCCAAGTAATGCTGTAGGTAGTAAAGATCTCATTGTAGCCTCTCATTCTGCAGATGAGGAAAGAGGCTGAAAGAGGGAAGGTGACAGTGCGGTGTCACATCGGTAGTGACAGCATCAGAACCAAAACCCAGCTTCCTGCCTCCAGGGCCAGAGCTCTTTCTGCGCCTCCCCATTACCTTGCCTTCTTCTAGTGCCTAATAGACCTTGCATGTGTGATCATTGAATGGATGGATGCGTGAATGAATGACTGAATGAATGCACAAATGAATAACTGTGCAAAGTCAAATAAACCTGGTTTACCAATATTTTTCCTTCAACAATTTCTGTTTCTTGAAGAAATAAAGTGGGGTATACTGCTCATGGGCTTTTACACTGGAAGAGACTGCTTATACCAATGTGTGCTTGAAAGATGGTATTTATTTATTATTTATTTATTTATCTATTTATTTATTTAAAAGATGACCGGTAAGGGGATCTTAACCCTTGACTTGGTGTTGTCAG
>NW_007776008.1:0-3636 GCF_000696425.1 Galeopterus variegatus | reverse complement strand
CAATTCACCTTGATCTTACTCGCCCCTAAATTTCAATTTGTAAAGGCATAAGGCACTACAGCTGTAGAGCTTAATGCTCTTTGGGCCTGTGCCTCTCCTCCCCTGAGCTTAAAAAGCTCATTTTAAACCAAATCCAGAGTCCTCTAATTCTAGTCATTTGTGACTGAAAATAGTTATGACGTGTGGAGACAGACACCTATTTGTACCCAGCAACACTGTTCTTCAAAACTCTGCAAAGAAGGTCCAGCGTTGCTGTTTGACATTGAGCTCAGCTGTGTCACCACTTCACTGTGGTAAACAAGGGGAGGAGTCACCGTCCACAGCTGGCTTAGAACACGTGACTGAGGCACCACCCCCACCTGGCAGCCGAATTCTCTCCTAAGCAACAGCCCAACTTGCAGAGGCTGAACCTGAGAGTTATAGACCCATGGGTCCTGGGCTAACCGTTCCTGCTCTGTACTCTCTGGGAACCTGGGACTTTTACCTGCCTACCTTCTACCTTCCTGCCTCTTCCTGTCTCCCCCATTGTCGCCTTTTTCTTTGATGTCCTCTGAACCTTCCTCCTGTTTTCCTGCTGCCTGATCTCTGTCGTCCTGCACTCCCCTCATTCATTCTCTGTTCTCCCTGCCCCACTGCTGAGCCTTCATATTGCCTTTTGCTAACTTCTCCTTTTGAGGTTTTTAAGTCATTATCGTTGAGGAGGGAGTGCAATGCATGATCAGCAGGAACGTCCAGCAGAATACGTGGCAAACTCACGCATCATCATGCATCCAGCCCCCTGATTTTCTGGAAAGGAAAAGGCAAGACAACTGCAGTAACAGCCCTGTCAGTCCCCTGTCACCCTTTGCCACAGGTGCTGGGACAGGAGTGAATCAATATATGGGTGTTGGGGCCCACCAGCCCATGACTGTGTGAGTCTCAGATCAGGCCTCCTCAACCTGACCCTCCAGTTAATCTCAGAGAATGCAATTCCTAGTTGACCCATAAACTTGTGTTCCAGTTTAAGGTGTCTGTCATACCAATAGCAGATATTTAGTGAGGGCTTACTATGTGTCCAGCACTATCCAAAGAGCTTCACATGCGATATTTACCTCTCACAAAAATCCTATATTTTAGGTCCTGCTGTTATCCCCACCTTACAGATGAGCAAAGTGAGGCCCAGAGAGGTTCAGTAACTCACTCAAGGCCACGTAGTTAGTAAGTGGAAGAGCCAGAATTTGAGTCCAGGAAGTATGAGGCATATACTGCAGGGGATTCTAAAAAGAGTAAAAACCTCTTTGCTTTGAGGATTTTATAGTTTAGTAAAGGCAGAATATGATAAGGTCCTATTAACAAAATGCTATGGGAGGAGTGCAAACAAGAAAGAGAGAACATTGAATTGGTATTTGAGAAAGGGCATCATAGAAGACTCTAGATACAATAAAAGGCAGGCAGAGGCACAAGTCAGAGTAAAAAACAGGAAAGGATAAACACAATTATCTGAACTCACAGGTGGGCCAGGCGAAAGTGGTTAATTCCAACCAGAAGCACCATCTATAGACCCCAATTTCTACTTTCTTATGTCAATTATTAGTCCCTTTTCCCCTTGCCCTGCCAGGAGGGACTTAGCTATGTCTCCCATGAAGGGAGGAGTGTTTTCCAACACAACACCCCTTCCCTCAGCAAAAGAAAGCCCAAGCACCTGCCTCATGGAAACCTGCAATGAATATTCCCATCAGAGGAAACTTGAAAACAATCCATTGAACATCTTTGAGTCCTTAGAGTCAAAGACATTGTCCTCATAGCTTTATTAAGCATAATTAATATATGTTCCGTTAAAGAACAAAGGAAGCAGAACCTAAAGCAATGATAAAATCTTGAAGCTGTATAATTCTTCAAGGATTTATAAAACACTCTTTCATAATTGTGTTATTTTACTTTCTCAACAGCCCTGTGAGTGGGTAATATTGTTCCATTGTATGGATAAGGAACCTGGGGAGGTCATATCTGGGCCAGCAGTGAGGGAGAAATAAACTCCCCCAAACCCACCAGATGAACTAAACTAACTCAGGCAAAGTCCATGACCTTTCCAAAGTCATGGTGACAGTTCACAATAATCAACCACATTGTATATCAACAAAATAAAATTTTAAAAAATAAAAAAATAAAAAATAAAACAAAGTCATGGTGACAGCATCATCACACCTAACTGAGGAATCCAAGGCTCGAAGAGATTCAACACCATACTCATTTACACACATAGTGTAAATCTCACAGCTAGAACTAGAATTCAGAACTTCTTTTTTTTTTCCTTTTTGTCTTTTTTACTGACCGGTAACGGGATCGCAACCCTCGGTGTTGCGCCCGCACCACGCTCAGCCAGTGAGCGGGAACCGGTTTCCACCTGGGATCCGAACCCTTGGCAGGAGCGCCGCCGCGCTACCAAGCGGCACACTCTCCAGTGCGCCACCAGGCCAGCCCAGAATTCAGAACTTCTGATCCCAAAATGTACTCTTTCTTCTGGTGAATCACTGGAATACCTCTAGGAAAAACAAAGTGTTTCACTTTGTTTTATTTTGCTTTGTTAATGTTCAAAAACCAAAACTACGATGGTGAGAGAATATTGAAATAGCCGCTCCATAAGCTGATGGAAAGATAAATTCGTAGAAGTAATTTGAAAGCCACTTTTGGATGGATGTCCCTTTATTTTTTTAAACCATTCTCGCTCATAGAGTTCTTCATCTTCTTTATTGTCTACAACATTATATTTCTTTTTCCTTTTTTTTGGTTCAACACTAAAATTAAAAATCCAAAATGGCTCATGCATTATGAGTCCAAAATCAAAATAAAATCATAAAAAATGGAAAGTATGTAAAATGATAGGCAACATTTTTATTGAAAATTTAAATTTCAGATCCAATAAATGCATGTTGAATATCTACTAATATGTACTAGATATATCATTGTTTTTGGTTTTTGTAATTAAATTGAATTAAGAAGAATAAGAAAAAGATGGTGATAAAGAGGAGGAGAACAGGTGAAGAATAAAGGACATGATAGCATTCATTCAAGGATAGTCCCTTCCTCTGGTCAAAAAAAAAAAAATGCTTGCCTGCATATTTCACTTTCACAAATTAGTAATTGCTTATAAATAGAACATTGGATATTTACTTTTTTTAATGTAGAAAATGTGAGTAGCGTGTTACACCTCTACACTTTAGCAAGAAGCTTCTTCCTCAATACAACTTAGACGAATTTTTTTTTTTTTTTATTTTGTCAATATACAATGTAGTTAGTTATTGTGTCCCAACTTAGACGAATATTTTTAAAAATTTTCTTTCTTTGGAAATTCCCATTTTTCTACTGTCATATATATGGTAATAGGTATAGATCATATACACAGCACACACACACAAAGAGGGTTTATTTACAGCAATTTAGTTGAAACAAGTAACTTTGACTTGAAACTATAAAAATAACTTAAAATATAAATTATAAAAACTTAAAATAACAATGAAGGCAATTAGACTACAGAAATGGCTTCTCTGCAAGCATGTCCAAGGACGTGCTGAAAAGGATTAGATGAGATGCCTTGGTGGGTCAAGAGAGAGCCAAAGCCCACCCCTGGAGTTTAGGTCAGATTAGTTTTACCATTTC
>NW_007776007.1:1962-3636 GCF_000696425.1 Galeopterus variegatus | reverse complement strand
TACAAATAAGAGAGAATGTGACAAGGATTTTTATGTCAGGTGGCAGTTTACAAAAACATTTTATTTTTCACATGCATAATGTTTCTAAGCTCACTATTACTTATAATATAGAAATATAAAGACATTGTCTTCCCACCTCTCTCCTTTTGCTTGGTCTGCTCAAACAACACCTATTTCCATGTTTCCAGAATGCAATAAATTCATTTCAGATACAGACTGTTTGCAAGAGCTGTTCCTTCCCCCTTGGAACATTCTTCCCCCAACTCTAAGCCTGGTGTACATCCTTCTTTCCTTCAGATTTCTGCTGAGGTGTCACCTCTTCTAAGGGATCTACCCCGACCCCAATGTTGTCACTTTCCTAATCCCAAGCCTGCTTTATTTTTCTCGACACATTGTTCTGTATTATCATCTGTTTTCTTTTATGTTGATTGTCTCCCCTACCAGAATATAAGCTTCACAAGGGCAGGAATTTTATTTTCTTCATTGTTATATCCCCAATGTCTAAAAATAGTGCCTGGCATGTGGCTGGTAGTGCTAAATAAAAGAAGACATACATAAGGGGCATTAAATTGAAAGCACATGATGGGGCAAAGTGATGACACTATTTAATGCTATTCATTTGTTCATTTAATAAAAATATTTTCTCTCCCACGTAATTCAAGAACATCAGATAGCTTGCAGTGGTTGCCTCTGTGCCCCTCCCCACAACCCCCCTTGCACCTTTGGACTTATTCTTTTTCTCCATAGCACTTACCAACTTCAAACCTACTGTACATTTAGGATTTATTATGTTCATGGTTTGTGTTCTATTCCTCCCTGCCCCCTTAGAAGGTGAGTTTCACATGAGCAGAAATTTTTGCTTGGTTTGTTCACTGATGAATTCAAAATGCCTAGGGTGATGCCGGGTGCAGTGTAGGTACTCAATAAATATGATAAAGGAATGAACGAATCAGCATTTCTATATTTAAGTATCTCCAATTAAATATGTGTGTAATCTTTATGAATTAGTGTGTTGGTTTATGTATACAGAAGTCATTATTTGTGGTGTATATGTTATTTTTCCATTTCTTAACTGTCTACTTGGCATAAAACAAAATAAATTATATACTTTACCCAAATAATTCATTTCTTTAACCAAGCATTCTGAAAGATGTAGGCCATACTATGAGCAGTTCTAGTAGCCTAATGCCAGATGTCTTGGTAGAGCTCAGCAAGCTTCCTGTACCCCAGAGTAGATGGCCTGTTTAACAAGGTGCATTTTGGAGTTGTGATCTGACCCCTTGTGCAACCATTAAAGCCCTTAGTAGTCCCATTATAAGTAACAGAGGCTGTATTTTGAATTATGTAGGATTAATTGTATAATTTAGACTTTTTTAGACAGGGTTTTTAACAATAAATTTGTCCTTGTTTCATATAAATCTTATTGTATGAAATAGTTCATCATGTCATTCCTACTACAGTATTAAAAATTATACTGATTACATCAGTCTGTATTTTTCTAAACATATTTGCTTTTGTATATGGCAGAAGTTCCTAAGTTTATTGGAGGCCTCACAAATCCATAGGCATTTATAGCCCATATTTATTCTGAGAGGTAATCATCCAATTGATAGAACACTGTCTCATAAGACACATTTTGGGAGAAATCATCTGTCCATAGTCACCCACTGGACT
>NW_007776007.1:0-746 GCF_000696425.1 Galeopterus variegatus | reverse complement strand
GAATTATGATTTTATGAAGTTTTCATGCAAAATTCTTAAAAGTGGACAAAACCTTAGCTCTTAAAAAAAGCAAAATGAAAAAATCTGTCATCTTCATTCTTTTTTAAAAACCTATGTCCTAGTAGTCAACATTTATGGTATGTGGGCCTAACTCTGTCATCAGCCCCTTGAGCATGTTAACTATTGCAGTGCTCACAACATACTATGAGGTATATTCTGTTACTTTTTTTTCACAAGTAACAAAACAAAAGCATAGAAACATGAGGCAACTTACCCAAGTCATATGTTTAGGAAATGGTGAACCTGAGTTTTAAGCAAGCTTTTCTCCTGGCAGTACAGGTCATTGCACAGAATTATAGAAACATGTAACAATTCTTGACTTTTCAATCTAACCATAGAGGGAACTGCATGTAATTGTTTTTTGTTTGTTGATTGGTTGATTTTTATTTGATTTTATTGTTTACAATATTTGAGAAGGAAAGGCAAGTAAAAAAAGAAAACTCCTCCAACTTTTTAAATTACTCTATCCCTTATATTTAAAAATCACAATAAGAATTGTTTAATGTAATAACATTTTTCGTTACTTTTCAGATACTCTATTCCTGGAAAAGAAAACCATAGCAAACTTTTTAAGGTTCTATGGGATAGTCAGGCATTTTTCACTTTTAACAAGTGCCCAAAGCTCTGAAGATTAGTCTAGTTCTCCCAAAACATGCTGCACTGGTCAGTTCACAGCAGTTATTTCC
>NW_007776006.1:0-3637 GCF_000696425.1 Galeopterus variegatus | reverse complement strand
AGATCACTAGAAGTAGTTCCTCCTATCGAGCTGGAACTTTGGATCTGGAACCTCTGCCTCTTCCCTTCTCCCCCTGCCCTTCCCAGCCTCTAGTAACCACGATTCTGCTGTCTACTTCTAGGAGATCAACTTTTCTTTTGGCAATTTTTTAAAGGAGATTTTGTGATTTTAATTTCTTTCAGAAGACCATCCTTCCTTAGATATCTGCCAAGGAACAAAAGTGTTTTCTTCGGACTACCTTTGCCAAAATAGCCATAGAATGTGGGAATGGGAAGAGGCATGAGACACTCTGGGCTTCACCTGGCCAAACACTTTCTTTATAGGTAACGAAACAAAGGTCTACAGTAAGTACACTTCTTCTCCAGGGCTGTTTAGGTATTTAGTGGCAGAAGAGTGCTGTATTTCAGGATCTGCTGAATGTCAGTGAAATGCTCTTTGTTTAAAAAACAATTTATTGTGGAATATTCTATATACCATGTAATCCACCCATTTCAGGTATGCAATTCAATGAGTTCTAGTAAGTTTATCAAGTTGTGCAGCCATCACCACAAATCAGTTTTAGAACATTGTCACCACACCTATACGATCTCCTGTACCCATTTATCCTTTTTTTAAAAAAAATTATTGGTTATGAATATTCATGGGATACAAAGCTGATTGTCACTATTCATGCCCAAGCTGTGATGGCCAGATTCATACTGGCCGCATGCCCATTACATTTATTGTATCACATTTATTGACTTTCATATGTTGAACCATCCTTGTATCCCTGGGATGAATCCCAGTTCAGGTGCCTGAAACCTCTGCCAAGTTTCCCTTTCTGGTGCCCATAGGAGCCAGCCTGTGCCATTGGTTCCCATGGAAACAGAGTCCTGAGACACCCCCTGCCTTGCAGCATGAACGGAGCACTTGTTTGCCCTTTACTTTCTTTCTTTTTTTTTTTCTTTTTTGAGCCAGCCAGTTAGCTCCCACTTTCATGTCTCCAGGGGAAGAAAAGGAGGACCATTCCAGAGGGGAGGCAGCTGCCCAGGTGTCTGGCCCGGGCTCCCAGCTCACCCTGCTCCCTGGGGAAAGTGGGGGCAAGCCTCAGGTCAGGGCACAGCTCCCCAGGAGCCTCTCAGCCTTTCAAGGCCAGGACAGCCCTGCTCATGTGGCTCCCAGCACACTGCTAGGAACAAGGACGCGCTGAGCGTTTTGAGTCTTCATGGTGGACTTGGGAGGAAGGTGTCTTTATCTCACTCTATGGATGATGACAGGGAGTCCCAGAAAAGTAAAAGGGTTTGCCCAAGTCACATGCTAAGAAGTGACAAAGCTGGGACATAAAGCCTGTTCCTTTCATCCCAAGGCGAGCATGGTGGGCAAGATCCCCCCAACCGATGATACACCCGTGTTTCATACGTCAGCTTGGAGACTTGCTGATCACACTGCCCAGGACAGGACAGGCCTTCCTTACTGTATGAACTGAAAAGGTAGGACCAGAGCCCATGCCCAAGCTAGGGCTGCCCTGTGGAGAGTCACCCTCCCACTGCTCAGAGGTGCTTTCTTTGAAGTTAACAAGCTGTGCAACCAAACAGGTCAGGACGACTGCCCTGACCACTGGGCACCCCCAGGCTCTGGGGCCTTGGGAACCTCCCACTGCAGAAGCCAGCCTGGAGGGTGCCCCTCATACAACACAGATGTGAATGTGCCTGCCCCCTGTCATGACCCTCCCCCTGCCACTGGGTCCCTTCCTGGGGAGGAGGGAATGAGGATCTAGGATGCCTGAGCAGTCTCCTTGAATGGGCCTCAGCAGTGGCTGTGCTGTGGGCACATGGCCATTAGCAAACTCCCCAAGAGACAGTCAGTTTTGCAAGGGTCTTTGGCAGCCATCAGACCCAGAAAAGGGGAGGAAGGCTGCAGGACTGTTTGCCCTGTTAGCTAGAAGCTTGAGCCTGATGGGTTAGAACTGTGGTTTTCCTCCCACGGTGGCAGGAGCCCAAGGGCAGGGCAGTTTGGAAGTGGAAAGGGAAGGAATCATTTCAAGCCTGGATGAAGGCTGTGTTTCCTTATGTTGCAATAACTGAGCACTTCACACTGGAGGCAGCGGTAATGAGACGCGTTAGCTGACCAGGGTCCCTCACGCTCATCCTAGGCAGGTGAGGGGCTTGGCAAGCCCCACCCACAAGTCTTGGGGTCTTCTGGGCCTTCCTCATGTCCCCCTCCACTCCAGACCCAAGTTCAAATCCCTCCTCCCCAGGACCCCAAGCCGGCAGGTGGAGCTCTTCCATATCTTTTCCTCAAGCCCTTTCTACTGTTGGGCCTGGCTGAGGGGCAGAGAGAGAGAAATTCCCCCTCAGGGTTTGGGCCCTGCCCCACCAAGAGCCCCTGCCTGTGAGCAAGGCCCCTCTGGGAGGGGGTGCGTCTCACCATGCATGTGGTGCCCGCTCTGTGAAGAAGCTCAATAAACACCTATTGCCCCCCAAAGCCCTCCTCTGGATGCCACAGAACTCAGGGGTGTCACCAGGACACTGAGCCAGCACAGCTGTGGAACTGGAAACCACTTAAAGCAGCTTTATTTGTGTCCACCTCTGGCCCTTGAAACCTCTTCTGCTGGCCAGTCCTCCCACGGCCAGATGAAAACCTGACAGGCCCAGGCTGCTTCTTGGTAGGGAAATACACGTGGTCTCCACCACTTCATGTCACACAGCACCGCTCAGCTCACGTCCAGGCCCAACAATAAAAAGGGCCTGATGTCATCGTCAAGTCCCCTGCTTTGAAGTGGAGGCCGCTCCCCCAGCTCCGGCCTGGTGGGTGGGAAGCCTCGGCCGGGCAGCAGGCGTGCTCAGCCTCCAGCTGAACTGTGCTCTGGGTTTGGTGGAGGGTGAAAGCTACACCTCTTTCTCTCATCAGCATCTCCGAGGGTCTTCAGAGCCCAGCCATTGTCCCCACTGTCCCCCTGACTAGGATATTTTGTGTGGGCCTCAGAGAACCANCCAGGCTGCTTCTTGGTAGGGAAATACACGTGGTCTCCACCACTTCACGTCACACAGCACCACTCGGCTCACGTCCAGGCCCAACAATAAAAAGGGCCTGATGTCATCGTCAAGTCCCCTGCTTTGAAGTGGAGGCCGCTCCCGCAGCTCCGGCCTAGTGGGGTGGGAAGCCTCGGCCGGGCAGCAGGCATGCTCAGCCTCCAGCTGAACTGTGCTCTGGGTTTGGCGGAGGGTGAAAGCTACACCTCTTTCTCTCATCGGCATCTCCGAGGGTCTTCAGAAACCGGCCATTGTCCCCACTGTCCCCCTGACTAGGATATTTTGTGTGGGCCTCAGAGAACCAAGGAGCCCCTGACGGGTAGTGGCAGCTCCAACTTCTCTTGGCCTGGGTCTGTTCACTGTCCAGGCTGCCTCCTGGGACTGGGCCTATGGGATTCACGCGACTCTCTCACACGAGGCCCTCACTGGGCCGTCAGCCCTCTCCTCAGCTCCGCCATCAAGGCAGCCAGCCTGTCTCTTGTCCTCTAGACTTTGGGGTGGGGGTGGGGGTGAGGCATCCGTCCACTGGATTTCTCAAACTGCCGAGTTTACCTCAAAGCCTAAAGCTCTCTTTAAAGCCCTCTTCCTCTGGTTTGATGTGAAGGAGGGCATCTCACCTCACCCTC
>NW_007776005.1:0-1728 GCF_000696425.1 Galeopterus variegatus | reverse complement strand
TCAGCTATGAACTGCTAGTTCCCAAGGATAGCTAGGAGTTCACAAGAACAACTGCATTTACAAACTTTTTTTGTATTTTCCAAGTATCAGTATTTGTAATTAGATTTGACAATCTAGCTGGAAATGAGTAACTTGAAGCTCACCCAGACCAAGTGACTTTGTCAAAAAACAGCAAAGTGAAACTGCTCCCAATAATTTTCTGTAGATGTTTATAAAATCCAAATCTGATTCTTGTCAATTGGTTAGTGCCTGAAATTGCTTTGTGTTAAGCAAGACAGAATTTATACCTTTATTGGTATCAATCAGTTGTTCTCAAGTTGGGGCCTCAGGACCAGCCTTACATGGGAACCTGTTAGAAATGCAAGTTCTCAGGCCCCACCTAGACCTACCGAATTTGAAACTCTGCAAGTGGGGGCCCAGCAATCTGTGTTTTAACAAGCCTTCCTGGTGACCTGGATGTTTACTACAGTTGAGAACTACTGTTATAAATAAATGAAAAAGAATCCCATCACTGTTGTTTCAAGCTTATCAGTTGTTCAAAGCAACTATATCGTAAATCTGAAAAAAAGCTATACAGTTTCTTTATAGTTTTATTTTGGGTATCATGGAGATACAAACTCAAGTTTTAAAAGTGAAACTTAAAAGTTTGATGCTGACTTAAACAAAAGTCTTTTTATTAACAGTATAGTGACACCATCAAATTCCTTCCTCTTCATTTGTTTTCAGTTCATTTAAGGAAAAAAAGGGGGGTGACTCTAACTTGCTGAAAACAGTATAAGCTTTGTGTATACTAAAAATTCGGATTTCTATTTTAATTTATTTTTCTTTCTGTACAATTGCCTAGTCTCTCCATTTGTTGTTTGTCATTGTAAACTGCCACATTGTATAACTGAAAGCTAAAAGAAGAATTCACCTACACAGAGAGACATCTACTAGAAATCAGTACTTCTATAAAAGTTACTCATTTTCTAGAAAATTTCTAGAATTTTCTATATGAAGAGAGCAAAGAAATCCACAAGAACATGTACGATTCTTGAAGTTATCCAAGTGGGAAAAGGCTGGTTGGTGTTTTACAGAAGAAAGACGGCCTTAGGCTTATTGTTCACAGATAATCATATGGTTTAGGATTCTGAAAAGGGAGAAGCAGTAAGGCAAAGAAGGAAAAATTTTAAGTGAAAATTTCAATAAGCTTAAGGGAAAAGTAGGGAATTTCACTGGAAATTGAGAAATGTCTAGCAGAATTGACCATTTCCTAAGGGGTGAGCTTCATTCTTTTTTTCACATCTGGACCCAGGTTACTTATGTGGTAATAAGTAACACCCAGGAGGCAGCCAGCAAGTCCTTTCTCTCAGGCTTGGGGCCACAGTTTCTACACCGGGCTGGTAGAAAAAGTCATAAACCAGGAGTCAGAAAAACTGAGTTCTATTCTCTGCTCTCTATCTCTGGCTTAGCAACTTTTACTTATTATTTATTTTAGAAATAATCCAAATAACCTCTGCCTCTGTCCCTACTCATGAATTTGAATTTGTTCTTTATGTGTCAAATGAAGGCACGTACCAGAGAGATTTGCTGGTGTCATCCAGCTCAACCATTCTCTGATTTTCCTTTCCCGTTGCCTGTTGTTTAGAGTAAAAACTGCAGATGACTTCTAGCTTAAATGTAACTCATTATTATTTTTGGGAGAAGATGATGATGTTGGCCATTTTTGAGGAAGCACATTTTCTGAGT
>NW_007776004.1:2420-3637 GCF_000696425.1 Galeopterus variegatus | reverse complement strand
CGGGAGCGCCACCACGCTTCCCAAGCGGCGCACTATAGCAGTGCGCCACCAGGCCGGCCCCAAAGGTTCTTTTTTCTGACTCTTTCAATTAATGGGACGGTGGGCTTTGCTGTTCCTTTCATAGAAGGGATATTAAAAACAATACGCCTTGTTTTTACCTTGCGCTTACTCTTAACGGATATTTTGAAATAGCAATTTATAAATAAAGACGCTGAAATAGTTTCTCCTCCCTAATAAGATGTTTGGGATAATGGGGTATTTTGGGTTTTGATCTACTTTTAGTAAAGGTTTGATTTTGTAGCCTTGAGATCAGGTAAAGATTGTGACCTGTGTTCAGCCTCTGGTTCTTCCGCCAGGCGATGCTCTCATGAATCTTCTGTCTGTAGCATGGGGAACGTTCTCCTGTGTCTCATCTCGTCTCCTTCCCTTCTGAGAGTACAGGAAGCACAGTTCTCAGAACTTGGTGTGAAGAGGGACTAGGAAGGCAGACGTGTGCTTGTTATGTGCATATGTCTCCGTTTGATGGTTCCCATACTCCCTGTTCTCCTTTCCCCAAAGTACCCAGAATGTCATTGTTAGGTTAATAAAGGCACATTTGTATTCTCCTGAGATCCTTCGTCCTTGAAATGAACACCTTAACAGTGAAGAGGCTTCTTTTCTGCAGAAGAGTGTGGCGAGAAGCTTACCTGTGGCACTCCAGGTGTGCTCTGGGACATTCGGGCCACCACCACCCTCTTCTGTCTGGGCTGCATTCTTTTTCTCTGAAATTTTTTCTTTAACTCATATATGAAGAATATCTTCTCTTGTCCCAACTTGGACTTGGACATTATAAAAGAATGCAAAAGTTCCTTCTAGGATGTCTTCCAAAGTAAAATTTCATTGCAACCAACTCTGGTACTTCATGGTTTCATTGAGTGTTTTCACATCGCCAGGAGAGATTAAACAGTCAAGTAGATTCCACTCTTCCAAATTATGGAAAACCTGCTTAGTTCTTATGGCATTTTAAAAAATTTCTTATTAATACAAGCTTAGTATCACATATTCATATGGGCTATATTTTCTGATACAGATTAATCTTTTTGGTGTTTTTTTCCTTTGCTTCTCTTAGCAAGCTGCAATTCCACATATTGACCAAGTATCACATGCTGCATATCTTTGACCTTCTCACACTATTTCAGGTGGGAAAGATGTTCTGAGTGGGAGGGGTTGTTGCTAAC
>NW_007776004.1:0-1176 GCF_000696425.1 Galeopterus variegatus | reverse complement strand
GAAGTTTGCCACCGCCTCTCCAGACCCAAGCAGAGCCTTCAGTTCAGCCCGTAAATTTGGAATTTACGGAAGCAGAAAGCTTTCAACAGTTACAGTGATGGTAACAGGTATGATCTTTGTGGTCTCCACACTACTTTCTTTCCAAAAGGTTTTATTTCATAAGGTGACTACTCATGTGCGCCGCCATTGTCATTCACCTCTATTGGCAGGCGATGTAGCATCATGTGATAGGTTGTCACTGTTGAAAAGCACCTGTTACCTGGTATTCCTGGAGAACTAGACCTTCACACTTTAAATTGTTGTGTCGGACTCTTTAGGAGTGGAAACGGTGCCTCTGGAGGTTGCAGGGCCTTGGGTCAGCATTTTTGAAAGCTCTCTTTATATCAGTGGTGGACAACCAGTGTCAGTGGTGCATAGTTGCCCTGATGGGGTCTGTCTCAGTCCGTTTCGTGTTGCTATAACAGAAATACCTAAGACCGGGTAATCTATAAGGAACAGAGGTTTACTTGGCTTACAGTCTGGGACAGCTGCATCTGACATGGGCCTCAGGCTGCTTCTACTCATGGCAGAAAGTGGCAGCAGCCGGCGGGTACAAGCAGATCACATGGCGAGAGAAAGCAAGAGAGAGAGAGAGGGGATGTGCCAGGTCTTTTAAACAACCAGCTCTCGCAGGAACTAATAGAGCGAGAACTCACTCAGCCCCTTCTCCCCCCAGGGAGAGCATTAACCCATTCATGAGGGATCCGCCCCCATGACTCAATCAGTTTCCAACACTGCCCCGTTGAAGATCAAATTCCCACATGAGTTTTGGAGGGGACAACACATCCAAACTCTCCATCAGGTTCTGTTTTGGAACTGGACATTCAGATCTGACTTTTCAGTGTTTTGCTTTGCTGTGTGCCTCAAGTTGCATGTATCACTGTCCAAAATCTGAGAGTACTGAGGCTCTAAAGGTAACTGTGGTATAGGCAAGAAATAAGTAGGACTGAGCATTTTGTCGGGAAAGATGGACAGGAGAAAAATAAATATGCTGAACATTGCTCTGGAAAAGCCACGTGATTGGCCTTGTTTAGAAGGTGGAAGGCAGTGAGTACCCAGGTTCCCTGTGGCAGAGTGAATACAGTCGTCCCTCCATTTTCCTGGGGGATTGTTTCTGGGACCCCCCCCCCCCCCCCC
>NW_007776003.1:0-3637 GCF_000696425.1 Galeopterus variegatus | reverse complement strand
AAATGTGGAGCCAGTCTTCTTCAAGCAACTGATGCTTTTTCTAGAATACCTCTTTTCTTTTCATACGATAAGCAGAATAATGGAAGTTTCCCACATCACACAGACTGGGTCCTTTGAAGCAACACTTCTTGGGGTGTTCTTCCCACAGTCCCGATCTATCACTAGGCAAATGAACAGCAGCATCTCCAACAAGGTGAAGGTGAGCACAGACGCAGGCAGTCACCGCAGTTATTGACTCTGAATATGTCCCTTCAGGTCCCAGTGCCAGTGACTCAGCAGAGTGCCGCTCCACTTACACCCAAGGGGACGGTCCCCTCTGCCCTCTTCCCATTCCCCGGCACGAGACATGAAAGCTTAGGTATAAGATATCAATTGACTAGATGAAAAGGAATGAAAGGGTTAATTTATGTGAAAATCTCAGTGAAAAGTATGAAAGCAATTACACACAATCATTCAAGAGAATCCCGATGCCTTCACTCCTATGAGGGTACTTCAGAAAGTTCGTGGAAAAATTGAATTAAAGGGTAATGTGAATCCTTCCATGAACTTTTTGAAGCCCCCTCTTGTGTCACCCTTTCCAATGAAGTTGTTGCAAAGCTTCCTTCATAAAATGGAACACTTTCGTTCAAAATGTAACCTTTCCCATCTTTATAAAGTGAAACTGTAAGTGCAATCAACTCTACGCCCGCTGCCTGAGTTCCAGGACCGTACATAGTTGGTCTCAGTGGCAGGGACAGTACCTGTTGCACGATAGGTCCTCAATAAATGTTTCCAGATGAGTTAAACCCTTGTATTTTAAGTCATAAATGTATTAAAATTAGATCCCAAATGTATTCTGACAATGGTAGATATAAAATGAATGAGCCTGATGAATAAGAAATCAGAATCATAGGAAACCAGGACAAAGATATTTTCTACTTCCACATCTAAGGTTTCCATGTGTTCTCTTTTGAAAGAAAAATCACAATTTAATGCAGAATAATACTACACATTACGTCTAATCTGATGAATATACTATTGACATTTTCAATTTTTTAGGTTTTTAGAAAACAGTATATATTTCCTATTTATGCCACAATCCCAGGGAGAGAACATTTTGCTCTTTCTTGTCTTTAGAGAATTGAGATAATTCAGATATGTTGTTTGTAAAGATACCAATGTGTCTTCTACACAAATTATGATTCAAATATTAAGAAAGTTTTACTCCCTAAGATTAATTTTAAATGCATATTTTATAATATTTATTTAATATATTTAATGCTCTTCTAATACAGATTTAATTTTTGGAAAAGTATGGTAGTTTCAAAGAGATAACCATAACTTAGGCCAACTAACTGGTATAGTTTCCAGTATTAAAAGTAATAATAATAATAATAATACTCTCCTATTGTATTGTAAAAGTACATGTTCCATAAACTGGAAAAACAGACTATAAACATCCAAACCAAGATTCATATATGAAAGCAGTATGCATCATCAAAATAAGTGACTCAAATATGCAAAATCACTGACCCTGGACATGAAATTTCACATTACAGTGAGGCTCACTAGGAATTTTAATGAAGCAGTAAAATTATCCTTCTATAAATACTGTCTTTTCTTTTTTTCTGGAGTAATTGACCAAATATTAGACTTGATTGTTTATCAGTGCTTATTACTGTTACTATTCTTTGGTGATTCAATATAAATTTTGTACCTATATTTGTCATATTTTGTCTAGAATTATTCTTTAACTTTGTATTCTTGAATATCTTTTTTTCTCCTAGAATTCTTTGAGAAAAAAGCGATATGCACATTCTAATGAAGGAGTGGTAAACCAAACGCGGTAGTTATCATGAATGTGCATGATTCCTATGTGGATCCTCACAATAACGTGCAATATGGGAACATTTCTACAGCTTCTCAGACTTTAATTTCTTTATTTCTTCACTTATGAAATCAGAGTAATAATGTCTACCCTAGACAGCTGCTGTCAGGAGTGATTATGGAAATGTACATGTAAGCACCTAGCATAGGTCTGTACAGAGTACACACTAAATACATATTAACTCCTACCCATGCGGTTTGGAGAGGTCCCTCCCAGGTCCAAGATGCTCCGTGTCACATGATGCAATGCCTAATAGCATTAATATTGGTCAATAACACTTGGGCCCTATATGAATCCCAGGGAATCATAAGAACAGGTATTTATTTATTTTCTTTTTTTTCTTTTTTTTTTTCCTTTTTGTCTTTTTTCGTGTCCGGCAACGGATCGCAACCCTCAGTGTCGCGCCCGTACCGGACCGGGACCGGCAACAGGATCGCAACCCTCGATGTTGCTCCCACACCTCACTCAGCCAGTGAGAGGGAACCGGTCTGTATGTGGGATCCGAACCCTTTTTGTCTTTTTTCGTGACCGGCAACGGATCGCAACCCTCAGTGTCGCGCCCGTACCGGACCGGGACCGGCAACAGGATCGCAACCCTCGATGTTGCTCCCACACCTCACTCAGCCAGTGAGAGGGAACCGGTCTGTATGTGGGATCCGAACCCTCGGCAGGAGCGCCACCGCACTCCCAAGCGGTGCACTGTAGCAGTGCGCCACCGGGCCGGCCCAATAAGAATAGGTATTTAGATGAGGCCTGCACCAGGGGTGCCAGTACGGACTGGTAGAGAGGCAGCTCCTTCACAAAGGTGCCTAGAAAATGAAATTCTTCATCTTTATGAATCCAACGGACTTATATTGTCATTGATTTAAAAAGTAACTTGTGATCTTGCCTCCATTTTTCTAACTTCTTGTAGGAACTTCCACAAACCATCAGAAGTTGGGGGAGGGGTGATTGCTCAGAACACCAGTCTACACCATGTACTCAATCCCCCATCTTCCTTTGGATCTGCAGGTGTGTTGGACATCAGGAATGGCTAAATCCTATTGGGTATGTAAATAAGAAATTAATTTCAGTTCTACTAGGTCTACTTAGTTTTAAATTCAGTCCTGTACAGGTTCAAGTTCTAGACTAAATTCATACTACTCAGATTTATTTCCAACTACTCAGGAACTTGACTCAATTGCTAAACTCAGGAGTTAATGGTTCAATCCGCCAGGAACTCTGTGCAGCTCTTGAAGTTAAAGCCTAGTGGAAAGGAATTCCAACAACACTATTGGGAGCACACACACTGTAACCATCAGTGGGGCTGCCTGTGAAGAAGCCACACCCAGCCTGGGACACTGTTTTCCCAGATGTTTCCTACTTAGTAGTTACATCACGGGTGTGAACAGGTGATCGAGCCTTATGCACTGGAGCCAAATGAATCACTGAGATGGAAAGGGCTCAGAAGGCCTTTCAAGAGTCCTTCTAGGTGGGTGTGACAGCCTCTGCAGTTCTAAATAGTAGAATGAAACAAGGAAGTGTGACATCCACATCCCAGTTCCAACAAATAGCATCTTTAACTCCTCTCCTTTCGTAAACTAAACTCTGGGTGTCTGACTGGAAGAGGAAAAATGACTGAAGAAGAGAGAGCTGGGTCTTCCTCTTATGGGGATAGATTGTGTACACACACACACATGTGCATGTACACATGAAAACATGAACACATGTGTTCACATGCACACATGCATACACACATTCCCAATCTTTTCCATTCTAATACCTGCATTT
>NW_007776002.1:0-3637 GCF_000696425.1 Galeopterus variegatus | reverse complement strand
CCAAGTCTTAAACAATATCTCAGCACCTGGATAGGGAAGATTATCTAGTCTGTAAAGAACTGAAATTAGGAGCATAAAAAATAGGCCCAGTTTCTTTAAAAGAGAAGGAAGTTTGTTGTCTAGAGCAGCTCTGCTTCATAGAAATAGAATTGAGCGGCATACAAATTTCCAGGAATAACTTTAAAAAAGTAAAAAGATACAGATTAAATTGATTTGGATGTTCTATGAGTAGTTTATCTAACTTAATGTAGCCAAAATGTTGTAATTCAAGTCCATATGAGAAAATCATTGAGATATTTTACATTCATTTTTGATACTAGGTCTTTGGAATCATTGTGTATTTTACACTAACGGCACGTCTCAGTTTTAACTAGCATTTCAGGTGCTCAAGAGCCATATTTGGTGGCTTGGAGAGCACTGGTGTAGATCTCTGGGGAGTAACCCGTGATGTCTACTGTTGATGAGAGCTGTGAGGGGAAGGACAGGCAGAGGGTGGATGTTAAGAATATTCAGAATTAGGAATTTCGGTATAGGTAAAATGTGGTACATGTAAAATGTGTTTTCCAGGAGTCTGATGCAGTAATAATATAAATTTTTTTTACAAAACAGCAAAGAAAAATATGCTTATTTTTAAATTCTTTAAAAATAAGCAGAAAATAATATGTCTGTGAGGGGAAGTAAGAACATACGCAGTATTGGTCATAATATATCATGTACACAGGTTGCAGGACTTCAATGAGTGACAGGAGACTTCTACTCCTGCTTCATGTAGTAGAACAAACACCTGCTCTGTACCTCTTCACACTACCATAGCTTCCTCCGTGCCAGGTAATGGCACTTGAGACCATTTGGAAGAACCTACATGTGGTCACTTGACCCCGTGTGACACTTCTGAGATTTAAGAGTGGAGATGACTAGCTTTTCAGTGTCTCTTGCTTCTTATCAATTAATGTTTTGGAGTCATTCATTCCAGTCGGGGTCTCAAACAAGCTGGGCACATTTTTCTGGAAGGCAGAGCAGATAAGGAGCATTGCGTATGGTGCATGTGGTTATTGTTTAGCTTGGGACTTGCCTAGATCCCAGTTGGAGTGAGATAATGCATGCTCTTCATTTTGGAGGCCCCCCTCCCCTGCTGTATGTATTGGGGTCTGGTTCTGGATGTCAGCAAGGCTGTGTGGTGATAGGTTCACATTCTGTCTTTGCCCTGACTCCCCTGGGAGGTAACAGTGTATCCTTGGGTTTTATTTCACTTTGCTAGGTGAAATTTAGGTTCTTTTCCACATTTGCAAAGGAGTTGGTGGAAATTTGGAGGCCAGTCTGAGGCCATGGGACAGAGGTGAGCCCACATCTAAGGGGCCATGACTGGCTTCATTACAGTGTGATCAGTGAGTAATCATCTGTTGTCTCTGGAAACTGGAAAGGCTTCTGGAATATAGCAAGCACGGGACAGCTACATTCACACTAAGCGTCCAGAGATATTTGGAGTAAGACACTATATGTTATATTAGAGAAAAAGCATCAAATTACGGACTCAGCTTCCTAATAGACCTGAACCATGTCAACCTTAACTCTATTCTTGTAGTTAGTGGTTCCTTGTCCACCGCAGCTGCTCTTATTTCTAGAACAATTAAGAGTGGAGCAAGGTTTAAATTGTAAAATTCTGCAGATAAATAGGACTTTTGTCCAGGTGGCAGTATGAGTAAAGTATTCAGCAGGATTCTGTGAGAGCAGGTATAAAATGTCCTTTCCTTACTTTCTCCTAGCTTCCTCTTCTTCATAGCGTGGTTTTATTTGGAATCTTGGCGATTCAAACTAGATATAATTTTGAGAAAGCAGTCACCTCTTTAAAAAAATTTTTTCCTAGAATTAGTTCTTACTTTGTTCTTCCTTCCCCTTGAAAAGCTGTGTTGGAGATTATTTGGTCCCTTTTTTCTTTCTGATTATTTGCACTTTACTGATTCTTTTTTAAAAACTACTATAATTTTAATGTCAGTTATTCTCTATCAGGAATAGATGGAGGTATAAAGCAAAGTAAAAAAGTAAGGTAAATAATGCCTCCTAAGAAAATGTCCCTGAAAGCACTTATATGGATGCCTAGGTGATTTGTGAGATCTTTGGATGAGATGTTTGAAAAGTGATTGATACACAGTCTAAAGCTGGAGGGTACAATGAAGTTATGACAGAATGAATTACATTTGAAAATATGTCCTACCTACCATCAGATATGAGTGAATACCAGTGACTAATAAATACAGCATTCGATGTGTTCAAAGCTTCATTTAATCATGTCGATAAAGCGTGGGGTAGGGGCAGCCTTGGTTTTGTGGTGCAGATAATTTGTGGTTTTAAGGTTGCCTTGTTGGTGCCTAATGGAAATTTACCCGAAAACGTAGTGATCCTTACATGTGCATTTCTCCTGTGTAAGAGCACAAAAGGGAATCTTTTTTCTCCTCTGGCTTTGCAAAGGTGGACCATCGTCATAGCGCCTCTCGATGTGTCTTTTGAGCAAAGTTTGGCAGGTGGGTCACCACCTTCCCTAATCCTTTACTCTCTGCCTCCCCCACGTCCTTTGCTGTGATGCTGACAGTCAGAAGCTAAGCACCTGCATGCAGAGTGGCTGTTCTGCAGGGTGCCTGAGCATGGGAAGGGGACAGTCACTGCTTCAACACTCTTGCCTGGTGGCAGCCCGTGAAAAGATTGTTTTTTATTAAGCAAAGAGTTTGTGTTGAAGGGAGGGAGGAAGGAAGTCTTGTTAATGATTGCATTGACATGAGGGGTTGAGGACAGTGTCTTTGTCAAGCTGAGATTACTCCACTGTTTCCCAAATTGGGTTCTAGTGGTAGTCATGTTCCAAGGAAGGAAGGGAGGGAGGGACGGAGGGACGGAGGGAGGGAGGGAAGGCAGGAAGGAAGGAAGGGAAAAAAAAAAGAAAGGAAGAAAATCTTGTTAATGATTGCATTGACATGAGGTATTAAGGACAGTCTCTTCATCAGGGTGAGATTAGTCCAGTATTTCCCAAACTGGGTTCCAGCTGGTAGTTATGTTCTTTTAGCCTGTTTTAAACCAGAAGTTCTTACCCTGTCCCACAACCACATACCCTGTGTTTTTCCTAGGGTGGTGGTGGCTTTCAGAAGAGTCCGGGACAGTTATCTTGAGCATGTCCTACATTCTGGATTTGTCTGATTGTTTCTACATGGTGCCTCCTTGCTTGCTCCTCTATTCTTTGTGTTTTCTCTAATCTAGAAACTGTGCCCAGTGCCTCATTTGGACTTGGGTTAGCCACTTCTGTCAAGAACATTACTGCCTCCCGTCCCCTCCTTTTGGGGGGCTGTTAATGTGCAATCCACATGTGGTCCGTGCCTCCATGTTAGTCCCAGCCCTGCTGAGAAGTCCGGAAAGTTGCTGATCCAACTCCTGACTTCCCTGGTGGTGCGTGGAACGTTCTGGTGGGAAATCTGGAGCCTGAGAGACAGTTCTAGGTGGCAGTTCTAATGCATGTGTGTTTAGAAGGCCTGAGGCATAAGCCAGAAGGTGGGGAAGCCAGGACACCGAGCTGCTGCTCTGTGAAGAGAGGGCACTCCCAGGAGCACGGGAAGGTTCGTACCTCGTGGGTCCATGTGCCCCTCGCAGTGTGATG
>NW_007776001.1:3187-3637 GCF_000696425.1 Galeopterus variegatus | reverse complement strand
AAGGAGAGAAAAGGGAAGAAGAGATTACCAACCAATTTCATTATTGTCTAATAGTAAGAAACGAATAGATAATTCCCTATAAGAGAGGACATAAAGGCATTATGCAAAGATATTAGTATAATGGTAAATGATAGAACAAAAATACAAACTTTCCTAAATACCAAAAGACATACTCTCTGCAACAATGCTATGTAGTAAGAGGCAAATAGGAAAATATATTTATAAATATAACAAAAAGCATCATGGCAGAACTAAAACCAAATGTCAGTCATATCAGTAATACCAACTTGTGAAACCTCTTTCCCATTCTTACATAACTTTTTGAGCTACCCTCGTACAGTTTAATAAATGTGGCATAACATTCAGTGTGAGCTACAAAAATGTTCAACAGCAATTAAGACACATGCCAAGTGTGCCTCCCTTTTAAAATAATGAAACAAACAGTATTAG
>NW_007776001.1:0-2334 GCF_000696425.1 Galeopterus variegatus | reverse complement strand
AGAAACAGACCCCAATCCCTGTATCTGCAAAGATGACAAGAAGACTAACCATGGTACCCCACCCACCTGTGGTAATTATATCATAGATGAGCATTTGATAAAGCTGAGCCAATGAAAGCCTTTCCTAAGACCTTCTGAATGGGAAATAGACACAGGGTAGCTAATATGTGATCCTGAAGCTTTCAGCCAAGTCAAGAAAATAGTAATTGCAATAGGAAAAAGGTGCAGAGATAAGCAGATCTGAACATCAAAGAGAACTCTAATGGTGATTGAGTCCAAAAAATATTTTGTGGAGTATACTAACATTTATAAAGCAAATCTATTTCACAGGGCCTAGTCTCCAAAGCCCTGTAGCTTCAGGTTTAGCCTAACTTTTAAAAGTTATGCATAGAAATGTTAAGCTTGCAAAAGATAGGAAACTTTCCCCAGGCTAAAGTCTCTGTTGTAGATAAAGAATTGTAACAACAAAATGGCTGGCTCAAGGACAGACGTCCTTGGTGCAGGTTAACCTAAAGTTACTTGATTGTTATGTAAACATACTGAGGAAATTGCTGTAGGAAAAGACAGTATTTGCTAAGAACAAGCTTTTCTTGATGGATTGACTTAACCTTTTGCAAATTACATTACAGAATGTCACTTTGTTATTTCACTGATGTTACCAGCCTCTATTGTTGGAGGCTAGGCCCTGTGAAATAGATTTGCTTTATAAATGTTAGTATACTCCACAAAATACTTTTTGGATTCAATCACCATTAGAATTCTCTTTGATGTTCAGATCTGCTTATCTCTGCACCTTTTTCCTATTGCAATTACTATTTTCTTGACTTGGCTGAAAGCTTCAGGATCACATTCAGAAGGTCTTAGGAAGGGCTTTCATTGGCTCAGCTTTATCAAATGCTCGTCTATGATATAATTACCACAGGTGGGGGGGGTACCATGGTTAGTCTTCTTGTCATCTTTGCAGATACAGGGATTGGGGTCTGTTTCTAGAAGACTGTGGTGACAGAATTAGAAGACAAAAACCCAGCTGCCTAATCTGAGAATTTAATACACCATAGACTGGGAAATTATAAATTACTCAATTATCATAGGAACAATTGGTACTGATCTGAAATGAAGTAAGGTTAGATCCTCACATCTTGTAACACCCACTATCAAGTAACACTGTGGAGAGTAGTGAATTAATGATTTAACCTAATACTGTTTGTTTCATTATTTTAAAAGGGAGGCACACTTGGCATGTGTCTTAATTGCTATTGAACATTTTTATAGTTTGCACTGAATGTTATGCCACATTTATTAAACAAACTGTATGAGGGTAGTTCAAAAAGTTCATGGAAGGGGCCAGCCCGGTGGCGCACTGGAGAGTGCGCCGCTTGGGAGTGTGGCGGCGCTCCCGCCGAGGGTTCAGATCCCATGTGGAGACCGGTTCCTGCTCACTGGCTGAGCGCGGGGCGGGCACAACACTGAGGATTGAGATCCCGTTGCCGGTCCCCGGTACGGGCACGACACTGAGGGTTGCGATCCCGTTACCAGTCAGTAAAAAAATACAAAAAGGAAAAAAAAAAAAGTTCATGGAAGAATAGAATTAAAAGATAATAAAAAACTTTCCATGAGATTTTCAAAGTACTCTCATATTTCCCTCCTGTGTTAGCTCTCTGATGTTATTGTGAGGTTTAACTTATGGCAGAAAAAAATCCCCACATTCATTACAAGGTTTCACTCTATGCATATTTATAGAATTTGATTTGTTGCTTTCTTGGAACTTATTGCTGTTTTTGAACTTATTCCTTGTGCATTTTCTGATGTAAAAGAAAATTTGATTTGTGGTGAAATGTTTTTCACATCTGTGACATTCATAGGGTTTCTCCCATGTGTATTTTCTGATGTTCAGTGAGAGTCCACAATACATTCATAGGGTTTCTCCCATGTGTATTTTCTGATGTTCAGTGAGAGTCCACAACGGATAGTAGGTTTTCCTATATTCATTACATTCATATGGTTTCTCCCCAGTGTGAGTTCACTGATGTTCAGTGAAGGAGAACTTCTGGCAGGTTTTCCCACATTCATTACACTCACAGCATCTCTCTCCTGTGTGTGTTCTCTGATGGTGGGTGAGGACTGACTTCCTGCAGTAGGTTCTCCCACATTCATTACATTCATATGGTCTCTCCTACATAGTTCTCTGATGTGCAGTGAGGTGTGAGCTTTGCTGATGGTAAGCCCATGTTCATTACACTATAAAGATTCTCCTCTGTGTTCATTATCTTACCTTCATTGCTGTTTGACTTCATAATGGATGTTCTGCCACATTTATTAAACACACAATGTTTC
>NW_007776000.1:2651-3637 GCF_000696425.1 Galeopterus variegatus | reverse complement strand
CAAGAATTCTTTAACTGCTGCCTGCACCCTGACCTGTTGGCAATAGCACATCATTAATGTTAGAGACCTTTTATTGTCATGTGAGAATAAAGAGGATATTTCTCAGCATGCTAAAGGTTTTTTTTCCAGATTATGTTGACCCTGAGAAGAGCCAGGTCGGGGCCATCTCTTTCTAACCCCTATGTGACATTGTGCAGCTGGCCAGGCTCTTCGCTGAAGGTCTAGCCCAGCCCTCTAGCCAGCCAGTCCCCATCAGCCATCCTGGGTCTTGGTGTGGCATGTCCCCAACACTGGCACAGATGCCCTGCCCACTCCAGCCCTGGTTTTTCAGAATCCCAGTGCCCAGACGTTTCCAGCTGGCAGACACCAGCTATGTTAGTTTGCTAGGGCTACCTTAACAAACTACCACCAACAGGGTGGCTGAAGACAACAGAAATGTAATGTCTCACAGTTCTGGAGGCTAGAAGTCCAAAATCAAGGTGTCAGCAGGGCCGTGCTTGCCGCGAAATCTGCCGGGGAGTCCTCTCCTGCCTCTTCTTTGCCTGGGTGGTTTGCGGCAGCTTTCTTGTTCCCTGCTGAATGGCTCCAGTCTCTGCCTTCCTCGTCACGTGGCATTCTCCCTGCATGTCTCTGTCTTCACAAGGCCATCTTCTTACAAGGACCCCAGTCACATCGGCTTGGGAGCCTGCCCTACTCCAGTATGACATCATCTTAACTAATTACACCTGCANCCAGGTAAGGAAGGACTCTTTCTTTCTTTCCTACTATTTTCTCAAAGGGATAAAATTTTGTAGTGGCCTCTCTGCTTAGCTGGGCTGCCAGCCTGCAACTAGTATGGATGGTTTCTCTTCCAGATAGATGCTGCCCTGTCCTTAGAAGACCCCTGGGAGAGGAACCCATAGCACCAGTGATGTGTGGCTCTCAGAGGCCAAATTTGTCATGCAACAGGAAGATTTATCTAGAGCCACTGTCCTCAGCAAAGTATG
>NW_007776000.1:0-627 GCF_000696425.1 Galeopterus variegatus | reverse complement strand
CTGAGGGTTGCGATCCGTTGCTGGACACGGAAAAAGACAAAAGACAAAAAAAAAAAAAAGCAGACACCCTGCCTCACCCAGTACGATCTCTCAAAGCACAAAGGAGCTGTCCATCGCTCTTGAGGATATCCTGTCTCCCTGATGGCATTTTCCTGTATAGATCCCAGCCCTCAGTCAATTGGAGAGGCAGTTGGGACTTACCCTCTGTCTCCCAGTTGATGTCTTCTAAAATAAAAAGCCTCTTCTTTAAGTTCTGTCTGGTGGGTGCAATTGGCGATCCTATAGTGGTGAGCACTGGGACCCACATGGGACAAGGATCGCCCTTCCATGAGACTCGTTTGTTACCAATATAATGGAAGAATACTGTTGTGAAAAGATAGTTAGAATACAGTACATGGAAAAAGGAGGTCATAACACTGTACAGTAGCAGCAAATCTATGTGTCTTACACACACACATACAATATAATCCTATTTTTTTGTTGTTTGAAAAAGGGAGGGGCACTAACCCATAATGCTAGTAGTGGTCATGTGGATGATGGTGCTATTGGTAATTTTTATTTTCTTGTTGATGCTTTTTCCAGTTATCCACAGCCAATGGGTATACCTTTCATAATCAGGAAAAAATG
>NW_007775999.1:1724-3637 GCF_000696425.1 Galeopterus variegatus | reverse complement strand
GAGTCACCAGCTGAAATTCAGTGCCACCACTTTGTTTTTCCTAAGCTACTCAAGTTTTTGCCCAATTACATGACATGAAGTCAGTCAGAAAGGGAGAAGAGCAGGAAGAGAAAGAAAACAGGGGAAAGCAGGTTCTATGAAGACTGGGCCTTTATCTCATTTACTATGATTATTGTCAAAGGCTAGAAAGATTCTTGATACTTATTAGGTACACTCAAATACTTACTGAGAGAAATAAAGTGAGAAAGAAAGGAAGAGGTACTATGATTATTGTCAAAGGCTAGAAAGATTCTTGATACTTATTAGGTACACTCAAATACTGAGAGAAATAAAGTGAGAAAGAAAGGAAGAGGGAGAGAGAAAGAAAGGGACGGAGAGGGGGGAAGGAGAGAGGGAGAGGACAAAAAGAATTACAGACTGTATTTAGAGATCAGAATTTCCCACAGTTGGGGATCACACTCTGTATTTCTTGAAAGGCTTTTGAACAGGTTATGATGTTTACACTACAAGCACGTTGTCAGATTTTCTGGCATCTGTGCCACTTTATTCCAAAAGGTGGGAATGGAAAGCTGTGTTTACACTGAGTTTGTATTGCAAATGTCATCACCTTTGCTTTCTCTTAGCACATTAAATTCTTTACCTTTAAAGCTTAAAAATTGTTCCTTCTTGATGCTAAAGATACAGAGCTGGTCTTTCAGTTGAATTACTTTTGACAGTTCAGCCTAGTGTACACTTGAATAGCATAAACAAGGATGTGTACAGAAATAGGTATAAAGTCAAGGAAATAGATAAAATTGCCAGTGTGGGCATTGAGCATCTGAATAAACATGAGTCTAGACTATCGTTCTGAGAACTATGCAGGAATTACTTTAGATAGTGCTACATGACTGGCCACCAAAGCAGTGATACGCATTGAGATATGAGTTCGAGAGCCTTAAGGCATCCTTCTCTAGTGTAGTGGTTAAAACATGGTTCTAGAATTTAGGATGATTCCAAAGGCTGAAAGCAGGCTGTATGATATCCATAAAGCAGGTCAGAAAGTTCCCCAGGAAGCACCAGTTGGTATGACTTCAAGGCTAGTGCATACTATATTCTGCATAGATGTATGTTGGTGTGAGCACAAAATCTGATCAACATTAATGTGAATACCAGTATCAGATCACTTACCAAAGAGACCCAGTTACAACTTCACTTCTTGAAAACGGTTGTAACTTATTCAAAAAATTACAAAGTCATCCAAGTGTGTTCACCCCCAGAATGGGCTTGACAGCAAAGTCAAAGGTTAAAACTGATGGAAAGAGTGTTGGATCTTAGTGCACTGAAAGAATAGAACTTAAAACAAAAATGACTTCTGCACAAGAATAGAGATGCTTTTTAGGTAGCGCTCAAACTGGAAGTTGTTTCCCTCAGGCAAATGCAGTACTGAACTATATAATTCCACCTACTCTTACTTCATAAAGCAGAGAGACCTCAGGGCAAAGGAGCACCAAAAAAGAAGACATTTCCAGGTATCTGAGAACCAGCAATTAAAAGCTGGTAGGTAATATTTCAACATTTCAACAAGATGCAAGAACTGATGAAGATTCCATATTTAAAGTGTGTCTTGGAGCAATTGCAGACAGTGAAATTGAAGATTTTTTCTGCAATTAGCAATAAACAAATAAGGTGTAGAATGCAGAAGCGTATAGAAACAGAACTTCATAGACAAAAGAATCAGTGGCTCGTACAAACACAAAATAAGAGAAAAAGTGAAACTCATAAGGGCAAAGGAATTCTCATATTATTATTTTCTGTTGTTACTATAAATATCTAAGTTATATAACCCCTTGGATGGATCCAAAATATACTGAGGGAAAGAAAGCTGATACCTAAAAGTAATCAGTGAATGATTCCATTTACATGAGGCTCATGAA
>NW_007775999.1:0-1175 GCF_000696425.1 Galeopterus variegatus | reverse complement strand
GAAAGAAAGCTGATACCTAAAAGTAATCAGTGAATGATTCCATTTACATGAGGCTCATGAATCAACAAAACTAACTAATCCATCGTGAGAGAATTGAGAAAGTGGTTAGGTGTGAGGAGTGGGAGGGATTGACTGGAAAAGGCACAAGAGAGCATTATGAGGTGATGAACACTCTCCCTGTCTTGAGTGGGCGTGTTTATTTATATATGCGTGTAAAAATTGTAGAGCTGTGAACTTAAAGTCCATGCATTTAAAAAGAAACAGGGATACCTGATTTTGGTGGATCCCACAGCCGCAATCAGCCTTTGTTCAGACTAGATCGACTGTCCTTATGGAATAATGCTTGAGACCTGTTTCTAACCATGAGGAACACATTTTGCTCCTGCTTCCTAGGAATTAAACAAAATGAAGCCATCCTTGAACATTTACTCCTATCAGCCCCATTTGGTACTTACATTGTGAGTCTCTATAAATATTAAACAGGCACTCCCACCTCAGGCACTAAGTTAGATTCAAAAGCACACTAGGGAATGAAGAGTGTTCACTAAGCACTGGCATTAGAATACCACAGGTATGTTAAACAAAGCTTAAGTTTAAGACATGTTTGGAAAAGATCTTAGGAAAATACAGAGTCAATATTCAGCTCAACTGTTTAAACACACCAAACTACACACACACACACGCGCACACAAACACACACACGAAGAGCCACCATTTGCAAAGCTTATTAGTACACGATCATCTCTCAATAACTCTGGCCTCTGGGTAATGTACATAAATCTCAGGGGATAGAAAGAAAGGATTTCAGCTCTCCAGTTTCATGGGCCTTAATTCTCCATCTGTTGCTTGATTAATGGAGTAGGCTTGGCACCACTCTGCCCTGCAGTCAAAGGTAAAGCACACTAATGATGACCAATAGGTAGAGAAAGAAAATGGAAAGAGGAGAGTTCACGATTCTTAGGTGAAGAGCCGAAAATCATCCATCTCTTTTAACTCAGACTAAGACTGCGGAGAAAAGAAGATTTTGATTTCTCTCTTTGTTCACAGCTGAGAACTCATAGAAAGTTTCTAGCTTTATTTCCTCATTTTGTACATTTGAGGAGAGAAAAATGAGAATTTAGAGCAGATATGCTCTGTATGAATGAGGGGCGTGTGTGTGTGTGTGTGTGTGTGTG
>NW_007775998.1:0-3637 GCF_000696425.1 Galeopterus variegatus | reverse complement strand
AATATGTTACCTGGAGAGATAAAAACAACAGAAGAGTCCCTGCCTATAGGAGTTCAAAACTGAACCAGGGATAGATATACACACACAACTAAGTACAATACAATGTACACTTAAGTAAGTGCTATACCTCTGCCTTTTTTTTTTTTTTTTAGTGTGTTGTGACCGTTTATATTTTTTGGCAAGAATGTGTGTGAAGAGGAAGAAAAGAGAAGCAGCAGTCACTTGGAGGTGACAGGAAGGTCTCCTTCCTTTGAGGAATTGCACAACCTGAACACAGCCTGCTGGCCCAGAGGAAGGAGAGATGCTTATTGCTGAGCAGCAAGTTGTGCTCCTGAAGTCAACCTACTAGAAAGATCCTGATAGTTAAATACATTCTTCGTGTCTCCTTTGTCAACTATGCTAAGTAAATAAGCATTACAAATTCTTTTAAAAACACATTAAAGAGAGAAGCTTCCCTTATGACAATTGGTAAGGATTGATTTTAAAGATGAAGCTGCTGGATCTTTTTGTACCCATCCCTTCAAAACTAGCAGAATAATTTATCAGATGCGTTTTGAACACAACAGACATTGTGAAACATCTAAGGGAACAATCATCGTACCAGACTGTAAAAGGCAGAAGAATGGCCTATATTTTTCCTGCTATGGTTACTTCAAGGGATATAGATGGCAAGTTTTAAATTCAAACAAACGAAAGGGACAAAATGATATGACATTCCAGCTTCTCCTTTCCCAAGACCTGATTCCCAGTTCTGTCACTCACTAATTATGTGACCTTAATCAGTTACCTAACTTCTCTAAATCTTATTTTCTTCACCTGTAAAAAGGGATAAAATACCTACTGCACAGTAAAGTTAGGATTGTAAAAATAATATGTAAAGTCCTTAACAGTAATGTTAATTCCTCCTTTCTCCTTCTTTCTAAAGTCTTTAAATGATCACAAGAATATAGGAATTAGACTGCAAAATGAATGCAGTTTTGTTCTCAGATACTATCTTATGGTTTCCACTTAGAATTTCAGGTTGATGGTTTTCAAGGATGGGGAGATGTGTTAGAAATATGAGGAGTCTTCAAAAAGTTCGTGAAAAGATTTGTTATCCTTTAATTCTATTTTTACATGAACTTTTTGAAGCACCCTCATATAGTTTATATTAGAATATACTTTGAATATATTTAGAATATACTTTATATTTGGTATATTCAAATATTCATATCTTTGGATAAATTGCATAAGATAAAGGATAAACAGCAATAGCAAAGTGTCACTATAAGCGTACTTCAAAAAGTGTGGAAAATGGAATTAAAAGATAGTATGAATCTTTCCACAAACTTTTTGAAGTCCCCTTGTAATAAATGGATGGTAGAAACAAAATAAAAAGCAAAATAAAACTGCACGCCATTCTCAGCACAATAAAGAAATCCCTTTTCTTATATCATCATTCTTCAGGATTATATTCTGTGCCAATTTTGAGGCTAAACAACTTTTTTTTTCCATTTCAAACATAAGTTATTTAAATTAATTTCTCTAGCCCCTCCTTCCTGCGATGCTCCAGGGACCATGTCTGATCCTCGTGTAAGGCAGATCAAGATCAAGACCGGCGTGGTGAAGCAATTGGTCAAAGAAAAAGTAATGTATGAAAAAGAAGCAAAACAACAAGAAGAAAAGATCGAAAAAATGAAAGCTGAAGATGGTGAAAATTATGCCATTAAAAAGCAGGCAGAGATCCTACAAGAGTCCCGGATGATGATCCCAGATTGCCAGCGCAGGTTGGAAGCTGCGTATACTGATCTTCAGCAGATATTAGAAAGTGAAAAAGACTTGGAAGAAGCTGAGGAATATAAAGAAGCACGTTTAGTACTGGATTCAGTGAAATTGGAAGCCTAAAACTTTCCTGTACAGGATGTTTTTTGCATTAAATCCTGGGGTCTATTGTATAATTCATTATTTTTGACCACTGCTGTGTGTTCAAGTAGTATGGGAATGTGATTTTTTTTATGCAGTTGCATATATTTTTCCTTGCCTAATTTAATGTGTTGAGTAAATGAGTTCGTCTACTAAAAATAAATAAATTAATTAATTAATTAATTTCTCTAGCCACCAAGTCACAATGTAAACTTTAAACTTCCTAAAAAAGTACATCTGGTACATTCTTCTTACCCATGTCATCAGCTTTTCAATGGATAAAACAAGTGTGATTTCTATTTCCCGAATTTATTAGCCTGCCTTCTATATGAAAGTAGTCTAAATTATTAGGGCAAAACATTACCTGGAGCAGTAACATTTTCTTTCCTATAGGAAAACTGTTACCACTCCAATAGGCATTTACTTGTTATGAACTGAACTGTTTCCTCCCAAAATTCGTAAGTTGAAGCCCTAATCTCCAATGTGACTGTACTTGGAGACAGGGTCTTTTATGAGGTAATTAAGGTTAAATGAAGTCATACAGGTGGGCTCTATCCTCATAAGAAGAGGAAGAGATACCAGAGATCTTTCTCTCCACACTTGCACAGAGAAAAGGCTGTGTGAGGACACAGTGAGAAGGTGGCCACCTACAAGCCTGGAAGAGATTTCACCAGAAAACAATGCTGATGGCACCTTGATTTTGCATTTCCATCCTCCAGAACTGTGAGAAAATAATTTCTGTCGTTTAAGCCATCCAATCTGTGGTATTTTGTTAAGGCAACCCTAGCAAACTAATACAATGCTTTTTCCTGTAGTTGTGGAGGGCAACCTCTAATCAGTAACTAAAGAAACTGGAATGACTGTTTCATTCTCATCTGCTTACAGATGATGCCAGCTTGAAGTGGAAGGACTGTTAAAAACTAGTGGTTAGAGATCATGATAGAAAGGTGTGACATTTTGTTTCTAAAGAGTTGTCTGAAGTTAATTAGATGCCATGTTTCCTGAATGTTATACAGCAAATATGAGTATAACAACTCTAAATCTATGTATGATGGGAATTTCACTGTTTTCTAAATAATAATGGGTACTTCATCACTAGATGATAAATTCCTTAATGGCAGGGACTGCTTACTGGGTACTCCTGAAGCCACAGTGACTGGAACTGTGCCTGGCACATAAATGCTCTATTTGCTGGATTCAACTGTTGGTTTAGGTTAACTAATTTTATGTTGGTAGCAATCTTTCAAAGAAAATATTTCCTTTTTATATTTAAGAACACAGGAACTCAGAAATGATGACTTGCCCAAAGTCACTTGGCTCTGTACAGAACCCAAGGTCTGCCTGATTCAACAGCTCATGTGATCTTTGCACTGGATCATATTGTCTCCTCAATTTCTTACTGCTAAAACTTTAAGCACATTTATATCCATAAAAACAGAGAAATCTATTTTTAACAAGCTCAACATTAAAACTTAGAATGTGAACCTCTGAGGGAAGGGAATGTTTTCTTCAGCCCAAGTGTCTGTTGTTTAACATGCAGAAGGCACACAAGACAAGTTTGTGGATGAGCACTGAAGACTTCATTTGAATTAGATACATTTTAAGTTACAGTAAGGTTTCTATGACAACTTGGGTCAATGCATAAAGTGAAAAGAACTCATGGGGAGCTTGGTATAAAAAAAAAGTTATCGGGGCCGGCCCGGTGGCGCACTGGATAGTGCGCCGCTTGGGAAGC
>NW_007775997.1:2932-3638 GCF_000696425.1 Galeopterus variegatus | reverse complement strand
ACATTGCAAGATGGTGGAAGCAGAGAGAGCAGAGAGACAGACTCTCCTCTTCTTTTAAAGCTCTCAGAACTACGCCCCTGATCACCATTTTTAATCCATTCATGGCTGCACAATCCTACAATCTGACCACCTCTTCAAGGCCCCACCTTACAATGACCGTAATAGGATTTCCCACCCTTTTAACAGTCACAGTGGGGGCTAAGTTTCTAATACATAAAACTTGGGGGACACAATTCAATCCACTACACGAATAGTGAGAGGAGCAGAGGCAGGTTGGAGGCTTCAGCAGAAGGGCACAAATCTGTAAGAGCCGCAGTGAGGATTAACAGAGGAAATGCATTAAGTCCACCCAGAAGCATCTCTGAGTGGCAATGAAGGCATTAATGATTATGGCATCCACAAAGCACATTCAGGACAAAGTTGAAGACCTGATGCTTCCTAATTTCAAGACTTAATCTTAAAGCTACATTAATCAAGATAGTGTGGTACTCACATAAAAACGGACAAAAATTTCAACAGAACAGAATAAAAAATAAATGTGTACAACTGATTTATGATAAAGATGCAAAGTCAATCGCAAGAGAAAGAATAGTTTCTTCAAAAAATAGTGCTGAAACCATTAAACATCCACATGCAAAAAACAAACAAACAAACAAACTTTGATTTATACCTTGTACCATATACAAAAATTCACTCAGAATGGACC
>NW_007775997.1:0-2370 GCF_000696425.1 Galeopterus variegatus | reverse complement strand
CAAACAAACAAACTTTGATTTATACCTTGTACCATATACAAAAATTCACTCAGAATGGACCACAGACCTAAACGTAAAACTTAAAACTATAACGCTTTTTAAAGAAAACAAAGGAGAAAATCTTGATGGCCTTGAGTTAGGCAAAGATTTGTTAGATATGACACCAAAAGCACAATCTGTAAAACAAAGGATTGATAAATTGGACTTCACCACAATTAAAATCTTCTGTCCTTTGAAAGTCACTATCAAGAGAATGAAAACACAAGCCACAGACTGGAGAAAATATTTGCAAAGGATGTATGCAATAAAAGACTTGTATCCAGAATACATAATAAACTTTCAAAACTCAATAATGAGAAAATAAATAATCCAATAAAAACAATAGGCAAAAGCTTCGAGCAGACACTTCATTTAAAAAAGATACATGGATAGCAATGATGCTCAACCTCATCAGGGAAATGCAAATTAACATCACAATGATGTACCACTACACACCTATTTGAATGGCTAATTTCCAAAAGGCCAACTACCCAGTACTGGCAAGGGTCGAGAGGAGCTGGAGCTCCCATACACTGCTGGTGGCAATGTGAAATGGTATAGTCATTTGAAAAAGCGTTTGGCAGTGTAGTAGTCCGTTTCTGTTGTTTATAACAGAATACCTGAAACTGGGTAATTTATAAAGAAATGTTATTTATTTCTTACAGTTTTGGAGGTTGTGTAAATCCAGAGTCCATGGAGCACATCTGGTGAGGCCCTCTTCTTGGTGGGAACTCTACAGTCTCGTGGCGACCAGGGTGTCACATGGTGAGAATGGGCTCAGCAAGGGAGCGCTAACCTGCTAACTTGCTCTCCTTATAAAGCCACCAGAACCACACCCACGACCACCCATTAAAGCATCAATGGATTAATCCATTCACAAGGATACAGTCCTCACAATCTAACCATCTCTTAAAGGCCCCACTTTTCAATTACCATACTAGAATTTCCCACCCTCTTCACACTTACAATGGAGATTAAGTTTCCAATCCATGAACTTTTGAGGGACACATTTATGATTCTCCCATCTGTACTTTTTTTTTTTTTTTTTTTTTTTTTTGGTGGCTGGCCTATACAGGGCCTGAATCTTGGTGTTTCAGCACCACACTCTAACCAACCGAGCTAACAGTCTAGCCCCTAAGGGGATACATAGCTGGCAGTTTCTTAAAAAGTTAAATATACACCTTACTACATGATCCAGCCATTCCACTTCCAGGTATTAGCCCCTAAAGAAAGGAAAGCATATGTCCATAGGATGACTCATGCATGAGTGCTTTCAGCAACTTATTCATAATCTCAAAAAGCCATAAACAAGGCTTTCCAGAGTCCTTTCATAAGTGAATGCATAACCCGTGCTCCATCCACACAATGGAATACTACTCAGCAATAAAAAGGAATGAACTATTGATTCACACAACAAAATGGATAAATCTCCAAATAATTATGCAAGGTGAAAGAAGAGCACACTGTATGATTTCACTTATATAAAACTCTAGAAATAATGAACTAATCTATAGTGACAGAAAGCAGATTCAATGGTGGCCTGGAAAATGGGGGAAAGGACAGGAGTTACAAAGGCACATGAGGAAGCTTTTGAAGATAATAGATGTGTTCATTACTGTAACCGTGGTGAGGGTTTCATGAATGTAGATATATATCAAAACTTATTAAATTGTGTATTTAATGTATGTTCAGTTTACCATACATTAATTATCCCTCCATTAAGCTGTTCTTAAAAAAGAAAAAAAACAAAAAGTGCATTCAATTTACATGGTAATTTTAAAAATTATATGTCCCAAAATATTGTGAGGATTAAAATCATGGGTTAGCTATGATTAAGCTATGTATTAGTCTGCTAGGGCTGCCATAACCAAGTACCACAGACTGGGTGGCTTAAACAACAGAAATTTCTGTCTCATGGCTCTGTAGGCTGGAGTCTGAGAGCAAGGTGTCAGCAGGGTCGGTTTCTTCTGAGGCCTCTCTCCTTGGCATGCAGATGGTCACCTTCTCTGTGTGTCTTCACATGGTCTTCCTTTTGTGTGTATCTGTGTCCTCATCTTCTCCTCCTATAAGGACACCAGTCAGATTGGATTAGGGCCCAGCTAATGACCTCATTTTAACTTAATCACTTCTTTAATACAGACACATTCTGAGGTTCTGAGGGTTAGGACTTCAACGTATGAACTTTGGTGGGAAACAATTCAGCCCACAACAGATCATGTTTTCTATTTATATCACAGCACTTACCCAGCACACAGTTAATTTAGATGTAGCCTAGTTTCTTTTAGGATATTCTGGTTATTCGAATTACATGATTAACAGAAGAGAGATTTT
>NW_007775996.1:2266-3638 GCF_000696425.1 Galeopterus variegatus | reverse complement strand
TGTGTGTGTGTGTGTGTGTGGTTGTGTGTGTGTGTAGTATCACCTTTACTACCTGTACATAGCAAAATAACATTGTGAAAATTCAATTCATATTTGAAATAATGCATTTTATAATTTTTTGTTTTGTGCTAATGAACAGAATTTACCTTAGAGTCAGACTATACAAGCAAAGTGAAGCTTAAAGCTGAGGCAATTATTTTGTTAAAGAGACATAAAACATACATAAAAGATATGGTACAGACATTTACAAAAAACAGTCTTTATTCTGAATGGTTCAAACTCACTATGTAAACTGCCTAAATTATTGGAGTAATTGTTTATATCTAGCATGATTTAATGACTGGAAAACGTTTCTATGTAGAGGCTGGAACAGTATTGATGACAATGCTATGGAAAGATGACATTGCCATGAAGGAATTTCTAAAGGTGATTCCAGTAAGGGCTCAAAAAGAAAGAAGAGAGCTATAGAGAAAGCTTCTGTCTTCTTAGAGAAGACATAAATAATCATGTACAGAATGTTTGTAGAAATATGAACATGAAGGGGATTCTGATGAGGTCTCAAATAGAAATGAGCAATATATTATGGGCAATGGAGCAAAGGTGATCCTTGTTATAAAGTGATAGAGAACTAAGCTGAATTGTGGTCATGTTCTACTGTTTTGTGAAAGTTTGAATTGCTAGTGATGAAACTGTATATTTAACTGAGGAGATTTCTAGGCAAAGTGTTGAAGATGCAGTTTGGTTTCTCCTGACTGCTTTTAATACAAAGCAAGAAGACAAGAGTGAATTGAAGTTGAAATTGTTAAGAAAAGAAGAGATCTTAAAGATTCAGAACATTTTCAGCCTGTCCTTTTTACAAAATGTGAGAAAGCATGTTCGGAAGAGAACAATAAATGTATGTATGACAGACTAAACATTTGATAAGATTAGTGTGGATTTAAGCCATGGAATTTATAAACCATTTCAACAGAAGCCAGGAATAAAGATGGAATTATACTAACAGAAGCATTTCCAGCTGGAGCTAAGGAAACAAAGAAAATGGAACTGCATGAAGGAAGGCTATGAGTGTGTGTTGTCCTTTAAGAGAAGACAAGAAGGGCCCAAACAGTGATTCAGAAATCATCAGGGCTACTGCCTATATTTCAACAGGACAGACAGCCTCCAACAGAAGCCTTTGGAATGGTCTTCTCAGGTTAGTCCTGGGGGCAAACCCCCCACCTGGCAGAACCATTGCATAAGTCAGGTTCCTGGCAGAAAGCAGTGGCATGAGCAGTGTCCCACTGCACCTTGGGAGTGACATTGCCACTCCAGTGGACCTTGAGGGCAGAGCATCAATCCACAAAAGATTATTCTTGAGCCTTAAGATTTTATG
>NW_007775996.1:0-697 GCF_000696425.1 Galeopterus variegatus | reverse complement strand
ATGAGATTTACCCAAATTTTGCTGGCTATACATTTACACATACAAATTAAGCTTGCCTTTATGTAACCCTGAAAAAAATGTCCGAGGAAAATGAATTATCTGTCTCTATGTTCCCAGTGACTGGAATAATGCTCTCATCTAGCAGGTGCTTGACAATGTTTCATGAATATTTCTGCTGCTATGGTCGCTGTTTCAGCCAGTGGTACCAGGAGGCATGCTTTACTCCTGAATCTTCCTCCTTCAGCCAATCACCAAGCCCTGCCAACATTACCTCCTAAATATCTCAAATGTTTCCCAAACTCATTCTCTTCCCCATTAATCCTGACTTGGTTTAGTCCTTAAATGGCCTTTTTGCTGACTTTCTTATTCACCTCCTGGAAAAGAATTTTAGAGCTATTGAGATGGAATGAACTCATTTTATGTATGAGAAAGACATGATTTAGGGCAGATGGAGGGGTGAGATGCTATGGATTGACTGATCTAAACCATCCTCCACAACTTCTTGCTGTTGGATGACTCCAACTGCAGTCATCAAACTCCTGAGTCTAGAGCTCAAGTCCTCCTCCTCCACTCAGTAAGCACTTGATGACAATCTACAGTTGTTATTACAGCTAGCGTTATTGCCTGACCCTGACTTGATATTATTAAACCGCGACTCTCTCTCTCTCTCTCTCTCTCTCTCTCTCTCTCTCTCTCT
>NW_007775995.1:3145-3638 GCF_000696425.1 Galeopterus variegatus | reverse complement strand
CTTCCCCCCTCCCCAGCTTGTTCTTTTTCTAACTTCTTAACTTAGAAGCTTGTCTCACTAATTATCAATATTTCTTCTTTTTAATATACACACTCAAAGTGTAAATTTTCCTCAGAGTGTTGCTTTATTATATTCCACAAATCTTAATCTATAGTATTTAAAATTGGTTTTACTGAGGTTTAATTTATATACATTAAAATACACCATTTTAAAAAGTAAAGTTAGATGAGTTTTGGTGGATGTATATACCTGTTTAGCCACCACCACAATTAAAATATTGACAACTTCTGTCACCCCAAACTGTACCCTTGTGACTCTTTGCAGTCATTTATTATCTCCACTAATCTGCTGTCACTATAGATTAATTTTGCCTTTTGCAAAATTTCATATAAATGAAAACAAATAGCATGCACACTTCTGCCTCTGTTTCTTTAGTTCAGCATAGTGTTTTTGAGTTATCCATGTTATGGTACTTAATAATAATTTCTTTTTT
>NW_007775995.1:0-1029 GCF_000696425.1 Galeopterus variegatus | reverse complement strand
TATCCCTAAGGATTTTATATTATTTCATTCTGTTGTAAGTATTTTTTTCTTAATTTTAGTTTTAAATTATGCTGTTATTTAGAAATACAATTGATTTTTGTATATTGTCTTTTGTGCCCTTGATATTGCAAAATTCACTTAGTTCTAGTAACATTACTTTTGGAGAGTACTTAGGATATTCTATATTCATGAACAAATTGCCTGAGAATAGAGGCAATTTTACTACCTTATTTCCAATCTATATAATTTTATTGTTTTTATTGCATTGTTGCATGGGCTAGGAACCTCTAAATGTAATATCATATGGAAATTGTGAGAAATGACAACATTGCCTTCTTCTCAGTCTTAGGAGGAAACAGTCAGTCTTCCAACATCAACAGTAGCCATAAGTTTCTTACAGATGCTCATTATCAGTTGAGGAACTTCTATTCCTAGCATGCTGAGAGGTTTTATCACAAATGCATATTGAATTTTAAGTGCATTTTCTGTATCTGTAGAGATGATCCTATGGTTTTTCTTCCTTGATTTGTTAATATGGTTAATTATATTAATTGATATTTGAATGTTAAACTTATCTTGTATTTCTTTTTTATCTTAATTTTTGAAATTTTGTTTTTTTTAATTTTTGGAATTTTGTTTTTTTAATTGAAAAATAATTGGTTATACATATTTATGGGGTAGAGTTGAATATCAATACCTGTGTACAATGTGTGATGATCAAATCAGGAAAATTTCTTGCTAGCCCTCCTCCCAGTTCCCCTTTTTCATCTCTAGTAATCACAGTTCTATTCTCTCCTTCTGAAAGTTCAACACATTATTGTGGTCATCCTTCCTTCCCTCTCTCCCTCCCTTTCTTCCCTCCTTCCTTCTTTCTCTTGCTTCCTCTTATGAATGAGGACATGCAGTATTTCTCTTTCTGTGTCTGGCTTATTTCACATAATATAATTTGCTCTAAGCTCATCATGTTTCAGCAAATGGCAGAATTTCATTCTGCTTTACAGTTGAGGGTATTCCATTGTGCATATATCC
>NW_007775994.1:3003-3638 GCF_000696425.1 Galeopterus variegatus | reverse complement strand
ATAGTTACTGAAGCTAGATTACTGTATGTAGGTTTTATTATATCATTATATTAATATTATGCATATTTGTACTTTTTATAATTCAAAGTGTATAAAAAGACAAAGCAAAACAGAATAGATAAAAATACCAACTATGTGTAGCTAAGACAAGACATATTTTAAATATAAGAACATAGAAGGCTGACTTTAAAAGAATATGAAAGGCTATATCATAAAACACAAAACTAGAGAAAGCAGTAGTCCTTATAATATTAATATCGAACGTAGACTATGTCACGTGGATTATTAGGGGCAGAAGCTAGATTAAATTAAATCAATAAGTCTTTAGGAAATTGTGTATATGGGAGAAGATTGCTTAATAAACCTTTTTTATAAATTATTATTTATGAAAATGGGGAATTGTTGAACTTAGTGTTTATCGCATCACTTCAGTTAATGTAGCAGATAGTTACTAGTCTGCTAGGACCACCATAACGGAAAACACAGACTAGATGGCTGACAAACAGAAATTTATTTTCTCATGATTCTGGAGATTAGAAATTCAAGATCAAGATGATAGCAGAGTTGGTTTCTCCTGAGGCCTTTCTCCTTGGTTTTTAGATGGACACATTCTCACTCTGTCCTGTGTGCCTGTT
>NW_007775994.1:0-1757 GCF_000696425.1 Galeopterus variegatus | reverse complement strand
TCTAATAAGGGGTTTAAGGTCCCATCCTATGACCTCATTTTACCTTAATCACTTCCTTATAGCCTCTATTTCCAAATACACTCTCATTGAGTGTTAGACCTTCAATACAGGAATCTTAGGGGGACACAATTCAGTCCCTCACAGAAAGTTAAGTACTAAAAACCATGTCTTGACTTGTGACTTTATTAGCTAATGCAGTGAAGCCATATATGCTTATATGTGTGTGTATATATATATATATACACACACACACACACACACACACACACATATACACACACAAACATATATGTACATTATTAATAGTTAACTTTGTACATGTAAAGCAAGAAGCTTAATTCTTTGAGTAAGACTACTCAGAGTTCTCATACCACACAATGGAACACATATTGAAAATACCAATTTTTAACAGATTTATTGAAGAGCAACTGATATAAAAAAAGGAAAAAAAATCCTGCACATGTTTAATGTCTACAATTTGATGAGTTGGAAATATGCAAATACCTGTGATACAATCAACAAAATCAAAGTGACAAACATATCCATCATTTCCAAAAGTTTCCTTGTATTATCTTTGTGAATTTTGCTTTGTTTTGTTTTGTTTTGTGGTAAGAATACTTAACATGAAAACTACTTTTTAATACATTTTTAAGTGTACAATACCATAGTGTTAGTTAGAGGCAGTAGATCTCTAGGACTTCATCCACTGACAGACAAATGGATTTTTTAAATGTGGTCTGTACATACAATGGAATATTATTCAGTCTTAAAAAATAAAGATATTCTACCATTTGTAACAAAAAGGATGAACCTGAAGGTCATTATTCTAAGTGAAATAAGCCAGGCACACAAAGACTAGTACTGCATAATTCCACTTATATGAGATATCTAAAATAGTCAAACTAGGAAATAGAAAGTGCACTAGTGGTTTAAAGAGGATGGGAGAGGAGAAAATAGGGAGTTGTTGCTCAATCTTTTTTATTTAATCATAGCTGGGATATTATATTTTGTTTAAATAAAGTGGAAAGTTTTTCTCCAAATCATCCACAGGGAGATTTTTATCTCATTTAAATCTGGACTTAATGCAATCAATCAACCAATCAATCAATCAATAAAAGGTCATCTTTCAGAAAGTACTTCTAGATTATCAAATCTAAAAAAGTTGCTTCTAACCAGATACTTAATGACCATGTTTTATTTTTTATAACCCATATTTTTGATCTTTTTTCCTTTTGGATTTGACTATCACTTTTTCTCCACAAATATATAACATAAGTATATGTTCCTTGATTGCAGAAACTTTGTCAGTCAAATTCACCACTATGTTGTTAGTGCTTGAAATAGTACCTCACAGAAAAGGGACTTCATAAACCTTTAGGTTTACTATCATATAACAATGGTATTAGAGTTTTATTATTTATTAAAAAGTTAATATTTTGTAAAAATGTGTTAAATGTAAAGTCATAAAGATTACAAAAATAAGAATTCTAGAAACCAGAGATCGTCATTATTTATATTTGTTTATTCTTCCACAGTTTTTTTTCTTTTTATTTATACATGTATAAAATTCTATGATACTGTGAGTAAATAGCTTTTTTCACCACAGAAAATATCTAAAATTATGGATGTTTTAAAACATGATTATATATTATTCTACAACATCATAAAAAATGGGTAAATATTTATAGAGGTAAGACACAGGGACCATTTCTAAGAGTGACCAATAATCAGGGATCTTTAAAGAAAACACTAATAAA
>NW_007775993.1:2497-3638 GCF_000696425.1 Galeopterus variegatus | reverse complement strand
TGACAGAAAGAAAATGTTTTCAACCGAATAATCATGTATATAAAGAAAATAAAAATTCAGGGGTTGCAACCAAAAATTCTTAGAGAAACTTTTTCTTAAAGCCAATTTTTTAAACAATAAGGAAAAGTAAAAATCAACCTTCCATGTAATATGGCTTTATGATAAAAGAACAAAAAAATTGCAGGTAAAAGGAAGAGAATAATAAAGATATCAGGGACAGTTATCCCAATGTTGAAGAAAACTTCTCTAACAGAGCTCCAAATTCCTTGTGATGCAGCTTACATGACAGATTCTTGAGGTTGGTTAGTGGAAATGTCAATGGATTCAAGAGAGTGAGTGATTTTGAAGACAGAGTTGTGGAAGTGACAGATGATTTCATGGCTTATTTTCAACCAGTCAGCACTAGTATGGCTTTTGTTGAAAATATTTCTGTATGGTTTGATAAAGAGTTACGGTGGTCAATGGTAAAATTATTATCTGCTAGTTTGATCTGAGATCATGTCAAAAGTGTGATTGAACTGTACATTTTTATGATGGATTCAAAATACTAGTAGAATCACCAGTTTTGTTACACTCACATAATTTAGTTGTAGCTACTACTCATAAATAGCTTAGTTTTTACATTGCCTTTAATATTTGCAAGAACAGAGCTTGTGCAAGTATTTATTATGCAATATGTACATTTATAAATTAGGGAGTCCTTAGTATAACATTAATAAAAAATTCAGAATGAGAAAACAGCAAAGTTTAAAACTTTAAAAAGCATGCATCTATAAATTGGTTTGGGAAAAAAGAAATAATACTACTAATAAAAATAGCCTGGAAAATGTATAACACTGCAAAAACTAGAATAGGTAGGACTATGTTTTGGCAATAAGCAAGAATCAATAAATCGAACCAATTTATTTCAAGAAAGTTCATGAGTGAATTTTTAGTACTAGTGACATAATGTTAAAGGCAACGGTACTCAAAAGTTATATTATTAAAATCTCATAGTGCTGACATTTAGACATTTCATCAGAATGGAATTATATTTGATTTAAGATCAGGACTCCAATGGGTAAAATTTGCAATCATCAAAGAAGAAATAATTTAAACAAATTAAATCCTTACACTTTACACTAAAAACTTACAAAAAAAA
>NW_007775993.1:0-2147 GCF_000696425.1 Galeopterus variegatus | reverse complement strand
AAAAAAAATGTTCAAAGAGTGTTGATAAAGCAAACAGAAAACACTCAGAAATTAAAATGAGAATTTTTAACAATATACAAGTAATTGAGCACTTTCAGACATTTATGATTTACTAAGGCTTCAAGACATAATAACACTAAATATACTTCACTTTCTACAAAACATGTATCTATTTTCATGAGAAAATTAAATTTTAGAAATCAACAATCAAAATAACACATTTTCAATAATAACCTATAAAGATTTACTTCTTGTGAGCAAATAGGTTTAAATAATTTTCTTCAAATGTAAAATTCAGTCCTTAAGATAATTTCCTTTTTTGATCTCAAGGAGCTGAAAAGAATAATATGTGAAATGACATCTCAAATGTGGGTTTGTGCTTTAAAACGTTTTCATTTAAAAAATACATGAAAAAAGTGTTGAATTTTATAGAACAGATTACAACAGTAAAATTATAGAAAGGAAATCTATAGATTAAGCCAAAATATTGGGAAAGTTTCCAAAGGTTGTATTTTGGCGCTGATGTAGCACATGGAATTATCTCTGACTAATGTTATAATAAATGCAATTACTTAAACAATTTCTACCATATGCCAAATAAATTTCACAGAGAATTAGATAGCAAAAGTTGAGACCATAAACTAGGGAAGGAAATTTGGATTTTGGTCATTAGCCTCCAGAGTAAAGGATATGAGAGAATTTGAAATTCTTATCAAGTCTTATAAATTCACTCTAATGGAAGTTAATGAAAAAAAGGATAATCATTTAAAAATGTAATTACTAGAATAATTTGACTTTCATGAAATACATCTAACAGATATATTAATATTTTCTTTTGTCTTAAAGAAAGAAATGATTTAGTTATTAAACTATGAAGATTGATTTGATGGAGATTTTAATTAAATGAAGAAAACTGGCAAGGATGCAAAAATTATTATAGAAAGATGTAATGTGATATGAAATGAAACAGAACAGAGGGATATTCTGAGAGTAAAACTATTACATTATACAATAATTACATAAAAAGTTAATGTTTTTTGTTGAAAAAAATATAATGTATACATTTATTCTTTTGAAAGTTTATAAAATATTGAAACATTGACAATAACATTAACAATGTGTTATGGATGAAAAGTAAACAAAAGTTAAAATTAAGCCAACTATTTAAATAAGACCTTTCATTGTATATTTTATCATTGAATTTCTTCTTGGTCAATAATACAGACATGTTTTATAATATCAAAATTATTATACATGTGAGAAAAATGTTAATGCAATTTCTCTTAGCTCATTATAAGCTAAAAGAAGCTTCAACTTCATAGATAACATCAAGGATATTAAAATATGTAGGAAACTAACACAAGATTTTGAAATCATGACAGATGTCAGGCTGCAAGTCAGACAGAAAAATAACTGAGCTATAGGCAGCCACATAAACAAAAGTTTACATGCAAGATTTGCTATTTAAAATATATTTTTTAAAAAATTATTAGAATAACTTGTTAAATACTTCACAATACTATAAAACTTAAAACTCACTTTAAAACTTAGTATTTTATTTTTGGTGCAGATACATGACAGATAAATAGATGAATTAATACATAGATAAGAACAATTTTGGGAAAATGGAAATATCTCTTTCTGAAATGACTTTTTCTTCCCCCCAAAAAAGGCCAAATAGATAAATGGAGAGAAGTTAAGGTTAAGAATCATATCTTTGAAAAACAGTATAGGGAAGCTATTGATACTAGAAGTGTATCCTGATTTATTGATTCATGAGTCAGTCGACGTTTTTTCCTTTAAATTCCACCTGTGTTCTGGAACTGTTTTGGCCACTAGAAAATGAACTGTGTGTAAAAATAAACATGTGGGCCTGTACTGGTTGCACTATGGTGGGTTAAAGACAAATTAATTATGCAACGACTGCACATGTAAAACCTATGTGTTCTTGAGAAAACAAAGTGACGCTGTGACACAGCATAACAAACGAATCGTATCTGGGACAGTTTGGAACAGTTTCCTTGAAGAAGTGGCACTGGAAATCTTTTCCTAAAAATAAAATCAAAGAAAGAAAAATACCTGTCACTTGTCCAATTTTAGCATAAAAATCATAAAATCACAAAACCTTTTCAGCCAGGGTTTAAGAG
>NW_007775992.1:0-3638 GCF_000696425.1 Galeopterus variegatus | reverse complement strand
ACATCTGACAAAGGATTAATATCCAGAATATACAAGGAACTGAAACAACTTTACAATAAAAGAACAAATAACCCAATTAAAAAATGGGTAAAGGAGCTGAACAGCCATTTCTCAAAGGAAGATATATGAATGACCAACAGACACATGAAAAAGTGCTCAATATCACTCAACATCCGGCAAATGCAAATCAAAACCACATTGAGATACCATCTCACTCCAGTTAGGATAGCTAACAAAAGACTGAGAATGATAAGTGCTGGAGAGGTTGCAGAGAAAAGGAACTCTCATCCAATATTGGTGGGGCTGCAAAATGGTCCAGCCTTTATGGAAAATGTTATGGAGGTTCCTCAAACAATTACAGATGGATCTACCATATGTCCCAGTGATTTCACTGCTGGGAATATACCCAGAGGAATGGAAATCATCATGCTGAAGGGGTACCTGTACTACAGTGTTTATTGCATCTCTGTATACAATAGCCAAGAGATGGAACTGGCCCAAATGTCTATCATCTCATGAGTGGATTAGGAAACTGTGGTATATCTACACAATGGAATACTACTCTGCTATAAAAAAGAATGAAAAAAACATGGATGGACTTAGAGAAAACTATTTTAAGTGAAACAATTCAGGCACCGAAAGAGAAGTACCGCATGTTCTCACTTATTTGTGTGAGCTAAAAATTAATAAATAAATAAAAACACAAACAAATAAAGGATGAGGGGAAGAAGATAGAACAACCACAAAAATTCCTTGAAGTATTTAAGTCAAGTGCACAGATATGATGTGGGGGAGGGGTGTAGAGGTACGGGTAAAGGGGCATGAAAATCAAGTACAATGTATTTTGAGAAGTAAAATAAAATAGAATTAAAATTTAAAAAGAAAAAAAAAACATAACGAGATACCACTACACACCTGCTAGAGTGAATAAAATAAATATTATTGACAATTTCCAATATTAGTAATGATGTGTAACATGTGGATCTCATACATTTTTGGTGGGAATGTAAAGTGATTCAACCATTTTGGGAAACTGTTCAGTGGTTTCTTTGAATGTTAAACATTCACCTATCCTGTGAATCAGGCACTCTATTCCTGGGGATTTATGAGACAGAAATGACAACACATGTTCACAAAAAGATGTGAATCAGAGCTTTCAAAACAGCCTTACTGATTATAGCCCAAAACTAGAAAGGGTTGAAATGTTTCTTACTAGGAAAATCAATAAATAAGATTTTGGTATACTCTTGGAATACTACACAACCATAAATATAAACTAATATTGCAAACACCAACATAAGTAAATATCAGAAATATCAATATTCAGTGGAAGAAGCCAGATACAAAGAGTAAACATGGTATCATTTCCCTCATATGTTTAAGAATAGGCACAACTAAGCTATGGGAATAGAAATAACAGCAATATTTTAAAATGCTACTGATTTTTGCATAGCAAATCAACTTTAATGAAATTGTTTACCAGCTCTAAGAGTTTTTTTAGTAGTCTAGTTTTTTTCTATACATAGGATCATGTCATCTGCAAACAGAGACAGTTTGACTTCGTCTTTTCCAATTTGGATGCCCTTTATTTCTTTCTCTTGCCTGATTGCTCTGGCTAGTACTTCCAATACTATGTTAAATGAGAGTGGTGAGGGTGGGCATCTTTGCCTTGTTCCTGTTCATAAGAGAAAATATTTCAACTTTTCATTCAGGGCGATGTTGGTGGTGGGTTTGTTGCATAGTGCTTTTACTGGGTTGAGATACTTTCCTTCTATGCCTAATTTGCTTAGAGTCTTTATCATGAAGGAATGTTGAATTTTGTCAGATGCTTTTTCCACCTCTATTGAGATAATCATATGGCTTTTGTCTTTGATTTCATAAGAGGAATCTAAAAAAATAAACAAATAAAAATAAAAAAATATACAGCAATCACAGTAATGCATTGAACTTTCAAAAGGAGAGAACTGAACTGAGGTTACCAGAGGTGGGAAAGAGGCAGTGGGAAGGAGGGTTAGGGAAGTTTGGTAACGGACCATGAAAAACGATAACACTGTTTAATATTGAATATACTGACTATCCTGATATGATCATCACATATTGCACAAGGTATTGATACTTAACTCTGTACCACACAGATATATACAATGAATTATGCTTCAATAAAATAAAGCTTTATCTGTGGGGGATGGCTGGTGAAGAAAAGAAAGAAAACCTGTCAGTATTACTTTTTAATATGAAATATAACAAAATAACAACTTTACTAGAAAAAAAAAGAGAAAGAATAGGAAAATTTACCTGTGAGGGTAGGTGGGCATTGACTGCAAATCGTCATGAGAAGACACTCTCTGGTGATGCAAATGTTCTGTGAGTTGGTCTATCAGTTACATTTTGCTCTGGCAGAAGCCACCACAAAAATAAGTAAATTAAAATATGGATGCAATTCTGCCACGTGTGCAGGGCTCGGTTGGGTGGTTCTTTGGCTCCCTGTGATGTGTACTGGGGTTACCCATGGAGCTGCACTTGGCCAGGTGCACAGCGAGGACTGGAGTGAGCAAGCAGGCACCACACACCTGTCTGGTACTGCTGCTGGCCATCAGCTTTGGCTACTCTTTATGTGGCCTCTCTTCCTCCAGTTGTCTGGGCTGGTTTCACACAGCATGACAAATCCAGAAGCAGGCTGGTAATAGCTTGGTCTGAAACTAGCAGAGCATTCATTCCCCCACACAGAAAGGAAAATAGACTCCTTGTCTTGACGGGAGGAGCTGCAGGCACAGATGAAGAGGGTAAACTGTTGTTAGCTCTTTGGAGACCATTTACCACAGTTGAGCCTTGGTTACATGGTTATGTCTTTGTCAAAACTCATTCAATTACACTCTCGTGATCTGCACATCTCACCGTATTTAGTAAATTAAAGTGTGTGCAATGAAGTTGGATGTGACTATTTAGGGTTCTTATCTTAACCCCTTTTACTGAGCAGGTGAAATAAAAGCACTAGGGGGAAAGGTTCTAAGAAATGAATATCAAAGTCCATTCAGTTCCTGCAAATTTATTTAGTCGAATTCTCCTTCCGGAATCAGTTAAAAGGATAAAAGACAGTCTGAAGACCAAAGGGAAAATTTAAATTGCTCCTTAGGTCTTTCCTAAAACTCTGTTCTTGAAGAGTTACAATGTGTAATGTGGCTACTTGAACAAGTGTGTTAAAGTTTTGTGTAATGCAGTCTTTTACCTTATACCAGGGAGAGGAGTTTCTTCTGTGGCTTGTACCTCTTTTCTCCCTGGTTTCCTTCATTCTCAGGGATGTGGAAAAGGAGTGACGTCCGGTGTTTGGAAACAGAAGCTTTGAGGATAGACTGGGTTGGATTTTACCACTCACTAGTTGCGTACACTTGGGTAAGTGGATTTTCCTCTCTGTGACTCATTTTCTCCACCTGTGAAAGAGGACTAATGCACCTGGTTGATGGTGTTGTTGTAAGAAATAAAAGAGGTCATTGCAAAGTGCTTCGTATGGTGTAAGGTATACAGTAGAGAGTGGAACATAAAAAAAGGTAAAACGCAAAAGAGTAACAGAAGTTCTGCAACTCAGCAGCCAAAGACCTTGTCGACTTAAATGAAGTCTTGGCATCCCTTCCCCCATCTCT
>NW_007775991.1:0-3639 GCF_000696425.1 Galeopterus variegatus | reverse complement strand
TAGAAAATAGAATCAAAAGATTATATTAATCTTTACAAGAACGTTTTGAAGTACTCTTCTATGGGGTGGTATTCCACCTTCAGAAATTAACCCTAAATTTGGACTTGACTTAAAAGTGAAAAATTTACCACTTCTAGTTCCAGTTCATCTGTCATTGACTCAACCAATATTTACATGCACCTTATATGTGCCAGGCACTGTGCTAGGTATTGAATAGTCAACAGAGAACAAGACACAACCCTGGCCTTAAGGAGCTTAGAGTGATGCGTCCTTGCAGAGCCTCTAAAATGCCTGTTGCCTTGATGCTTTGGGGATGTTTCGGGCCCTAGCTATTTCCCATTCTTATACACAGAGAGTTAAAGAATGGTCTGGAGGTTTGTAAAGAGTGATGCGTCCTTGCAGAGCCTCTAAAATGCCTGTTGCCTTGATGCTTTGGGGATGTTTCAGGCCCTAGCTATTTCCCATTCTTATACACAGAGAGTTAAAGAATGGTCTGGAGGTTTGTAAAGTCGACCTCAACTGTAGGTCAAACGTTGGGGCCAGGCAGGATTTCCCACCTTTGTAGGTTTTACCTCATCCACCTTACTCTTTTTACCATTATTTATCTACTTATTTTCAAACTCACCTTTTTTCCCACTTAAATCCAAACTGAAAGGAAAACTCTATACTACTGGTAGATTTTATTTTTATATCAAACAAAATGAATACTATAACAAAATGAATACTTGTATTCATTTGCATAGCTCATCCACGTGATCCATCTTTGGACCACTAATGTCACGTCTACCCCTCTATGGAAAAAATTGTTTTCAGATGTTCTTAAGTTTATTGGTTTTTTGTTTGTTTGTGCCACGGACCCTTTGGTCATCTGGGAAACATCATTTTAGAATAATATTTTTTTAAAGCATACAATAAAGTACACAGGTTTACTAAGTTGTCTTTTGTATCAAGTGGTACCAAATGCATGTATGCCTTGAATTCTGTTCTGTGGATTTCAGGTTAAGAACCCCTGCTAATTGATTAGCAAATGAATAATGGTCTTTGAGCCCAATGCTCTTCTCACCTACCCATGTAAATTTCTCCCCTTTCTCCCTTCCCTCTTGTACAGGTAGTTCTTAGATAAACAGAGAAAGGTGAGGACAGCCATTACAATGACTTTTATTTTCTAATTTCACTTGAGAGTGTTACCTTTATAGAACAAAGCACGCATGCAGACAGGCTGACCTTTTTACATTACGGTCACTCTGAGTGTTTCTGCTGACCATTAACTGTTTTATTTGCAACCAGGCATTATCTGAAACATGCTTTTGCCAGCCTCCACCATGGAGGAAATAATATGAGGTTGAGATTTGAGGGTTGTCAGCTTTGGTAAGTCTAAACCTTAGCTTTTGTTGTATGTTTAAACACTGAAGTTCATTTGGACATCTGGTTGACCTCTGTAATGCAGAATGGGTGATTAATTGTATTTTCTCCAGGATTATATTAGGGTTGAATATATTATTCATAGAGAAAAATAAAATCCTACTGAGAAGAAATTTTAATTTTAATTTATCCAGAGGACCAAATCATAGATCAGATGATGATGAAACAGTGCTATAAGCCTTACTTGCCCTGAGGTCATTAGTTATCAAATTAATCTATCCATCTATTGGGATCACAGCCACCAGCCAGAGAGTGAATCAGAGAGGAACAGAGAGAAAGTCCTGCGAGCCACGGAAAGGACAGGAACAGACACAGCCACACTCTTCCTTCAGACCTATGCTCAGAGTCTACTGACTCATTTTAGACATTGTTTTAATACGTTTGGTAATCTGTCTTTCAACAGTCGATTGATTAGAAGCAACAAGTCAGAAGGAGGGTGTTTCTCCTAAAAGTTATTCAGTTCAGGGAGAAACAAAATAAAATTAAATAGTAATAACAGGAAAAATCTATTTTTACAAGGCAAACATAAGAATTTGTAAAGCCTGTAATTTTAGAACTCGTGTTTACCATAAGGACAAGTAGTCTAACATTCCTTGAAAATTCCCTACAGGCATCAATGCTACGGCACTGTTTGATAATGGTTATTTATAATAATGCTTTTTTGCCAACAGCTAAAGTATATTGTCCTTAACATTACACGTTCAGCATTGTGTGGTACCAGGAAGAGAATATGTGATTGGTCAGTAAGAAAATGAGGAACCGTGATGTATTCCAAAGATGGAATTGGGTTTGGAGAAATGTGATCAGCACATTTTTGTGCTCTTGTTTGATTTCTCTGAAATATTGACTCTATATTAATGTAGAAAAGCATGAAACGGTGTCAGAGAAAGGGCAAAAAGTGTCCACTTAAAAATTACGTGTTTGAGCTTATTGACTTCTGTAGTAGCCACGGATCCTTACATTTTACTTCACCTGTGCGTTTATTAATGGACAATACTTATGTTTATGTCTGTTGCCCTTGGTCCAGGTGGAAAAGCCAAAATCTCCAGAACCAGAAGCAATCCTGACGTTTCCATTTCTGGACAAAATGCCTGAAACCAACCAACTGCATTTGCCAAACCTCAATTCTCAAGGTAAAGAGAAGGAAATGTTTTATTTTAGGTCTATGTGTTTTGCTGGGCGCATCTGTAGTAAAATATTCTTTATTTTAACAGATGATTATGTCATTTATGTTGATGTTTCCTTAGCCATGGTGTTTGCCAGAGTCCAGGATGACTGAATCCATAACTTCAGGATGGAAAGCTGGGGCTGCGTTCTCTATCTGACCAAGCCAGGAACCCCAGCAGCAAAGGCCATTTTGTCAGCAAGCACTAGAGGCACAATAGGGCCTACACAAGTGTCTGAGACCATAAAAAATGTTGCATTGGTTTCAAAATATAAAAAGACAGTTACAAAATAAAAAGTCAATAATTTTAATAAAACGTCTATAATATTATGTCAACTTCATTGTTAATTCTAGTCTTCATGAATGTCTGTTTAATTTGACAGTGATTTTGGAAAAAAAGTAAGATGTTATACTCTGTAATAATTCCTGGGTGTGCATAATATTATGTCAACTTCATTGTTAATTCTAGTCTTCATGAATGTCTGTTTAATTTGACAGTAATTTTGGAAAAAAAGTAAGATGTTATACTCTGTAATAATTCCTGGGTGTGCAGAATGATTACTGAGAAATCATTGACTATCATAGACTAAACATTTCTCAAAGCCAAAATTTTTAATCTTTCCAAAAACTCTTTATAGCAAAAGTATATATATATGAAGCATATTAAAATGTATCCTCAATATTATATGAAGGCACTTTAAAAAGTTCATGGGAAAATAGAACTAAAAGATGATACGAATCTTTCCATCAACTTTTTGAAGGTTCCTTGTATTTTTAGGTGTTTAACACATACATGCTGAGGGTATAGTTTAATATGTTTCATATGTCTGATGCATTTTAATATGTTTGATATAATGTGGGAAGTGGTGGCCTCTAAAAATATGGGGACTTAGGTCCTATGAAGGTTTTAAAATGACTCTGACCACTGCAGACTCCCCAAGTACCTTGTAGGCCATATGTAGGTTGTGGATTCACCCCTTTCCTCTTTAAGAACCCAACTTAAATCTCTTTAACCTAGTGGGAAACCAAGGTGCCCACAACCACCAGGACCC
>NW_007775990.1:1403-3640 GCF_000696425.1 Galeopterus variegatus | reverse complement strand
ACAGTGTAATACCTGGCATAAAGTTAGCGCTAAACAAACACGAATGAATGAATGAATGAATGAATGAATGAATGAATGAATGAATGAATGAATGAATGAAATGTATTACAGGGACAGCCGGGAGAATGCAACATGTCTACATCCTTACATTCAGGAACTTCTGTCCCATGGAGTGGAGTGGGACCTTTCTGAAGGGATATGTCTGAGTTGAAAGTGGAGCAGCGGTTGGTGTTGAAGTCAGAGCAACTCCTGTAGCATCTCTTTCCACAGTGGAGCAAGATTCCTTTTTGTCTGTAAATATTAGAGAAAATTTAGAGAAGTGACAGCGTTTCTCATAACCATAAGATTGGATCAAATGAACTCTAACTGTCGTATGATTTGAATCCCAAGAAGTAGATAAGTCAAAGTTCTTTCTCATTTACCTAATTCCATCTACACATTAATCTATCTTATTCTTTGGCACAGATGAATAGTATTCCATGGAGTGACTATAGAACAACTGATTTAATGACAGAAATGTGGGTTAGATCCAATATTTGCTGTTACTCAGAGTTTCAAAATGAATATCCTTCTAGGTCATTGTATGCAAGTGTGGGCACTTTTTGGCACACAATCCAAGAAGGACAGCTAGAATAGCTAGTTTAAAAGTATATGTAGTTGAAATGTTGATGGATACTGACAAATTGCCATCTTAAAAGGCTACGCCAATTTACACTCATAAAAAAACTATAGCACCAAACCATGCTAGTACTGAATATTATGAATTTTTATTTTATATTATTGTCAGTAAGGAATGTAAAAATATTATTTTAATTTGTTTCTATGATTACAAATGCAGAGGATATTTTTATATATTTGTTGTCATTTATATTTCTTCTTTGATTTGTCTGTTCATATCCTTTGTTTTCTAGTTAGTTTTCATCTTTTCCTAATTGATTCTTAAATGCTCTTTTTATATTATAGATATCACCTCTATGTCTATTTTACTTGTTGCAAATATTTCCTCCCACCCCTTGTCTTTTAACTTAGTTTTTGATGTTATATGTTTTACATCTGTATGTGGTCAAATCTGTCAGTCTGTTTTCCTTCTTAACACCCTTCATTGTTAGAAAATCTTTTCCTATTACAAATTTGTTAAAATATTTCCTATATTTTCTTCTAGTACTTTTGATGGTGTATTTTGCGTTTAGATATTTAATCTACCTGGATTTTTAAAAAGTGCATCACATATATTATTTCAAAATGTATGGTCAATTATGATGACATCATTTATTGAAAAGTCAATATTTTATTCACTGATTTTAAAGGTTACTTTTTAATATAATAATAAGCTTTCATATGTATATAAATTTGGTCTTCTGGACCATTGACCTATTTATCTAATTTTGCCCCACTCATACTGCTTTTTTACTGTAGTTTTGAAGTAAGTTTTAATATTTGGAAAAACAAACTCTTCTTGATATCCTCAATTACATTATTCAACATTTAAAAAAAAATTTCTTATGTGTTTTTGGATACTTACACTTGTGGATTAAACTACAGAATCAGCTTATCAAGTTCTTTTAAAATAGACTGGGATTTTGAGCAGGATTATACTCAATGTAGAGATTATTTGGGGATAATTAACATATTGAAATATTGAATCTATTCATCTAGGAGCAATACATGGGTCTTCACTTATCCAAGTATTCCTTTATATTCTTTGTCAACTTTTATATATTTCACCAGAAAGGCTAGGCAAAATTCTTAGTAGAATTATTCTTGGTTCTTTATATTTTTGCTATCATGAATTATAAAATTATCCATTTTATAATTATTTATTCCTGATTAATAGGACAATTATTGAATTTTGTGTTTATCTTGAATTCAAACACCCTGCTGAACTCTTTCATTAGTTATAATAGTTTGTCACTTGATTCGCTTAAATTTTCTGGTAGATGCAATCTTGCCAGAAAATAATAGAATTTTTTTTGTTCATTCCATTGTAATGTTTATTTCTTTTGTTATTCAGCAAATCCATTAAAACTAAGACTAATAGCAGTAATAGAGGGCAGGCGTGCCTTTTTTCTAATTTAATAGGAGTTCTTCTAATGTCTCAGTATTGCATATTACAATACTTCATTCAGATAAGCAAGTTTCCTTCCACTTAAGATGTTTTTATTTTATTTAACAAAAATTTTTAATCAGGAATGAATTTTGCCAAATTCTGTCTTGTTACCTATAGTAATGAGAAAAAT
>NW_007775990.1:0-472 GCF_000696425.1 Galeopterus variegatus | reverse complement strand
TTAATTGGGTTGCCTGTTTTTTTCTTGTAAAGTTTTTTGAGTTCCTTGTATATTCTGGTTATTAATCCTTTGTCGGATGTATCTTTTGCAAATATTTTCTCCCACTCTGTTGGTTGTCTTTTAGCTCTGCTAATTGTTTCTTTTGCTGTTCAGAATCTTTTCAGTTTAATATAATCCAATTTGTTTAGTTTTCCTTTGGTTGCCCGTGCGTTTGGGGTCGTATTCATGAAGTCTGTGTCCAGTCCTATTTGCTGAAGTGTTTCTCCTATGTTTTCCTTAATAAGTTTTATGTTTCAGGGTGTATATTTAAATCCTTATTCTATTTTGACTTGATTCTAGTATATGGTGAGAGGTATGGGTCTAGTTTCATTCTCCTGCATATGGATATCCAGGTCTCACACCCCCATTTACTGAAGAGGCAGTCCCTACCCCAGTGAATAGGCTTGGTGCCTTTGTCAAAGATGAGATGGCA
>NW_007775989.1:1977-3640 GCF_000696425.1 Galeopterus variegatus | reverse complement strand
TTTTTTTTTTTTTTTTTTTTTTTTTTCATTTTAATGATGAAGGAAATTGAGGCCATGAGAGGGGAAGTAGCTTGCCCCAAGTTATGGTGAATAAGTGAAAGACTGGGAGTAGAAGCCAGGTCTCCCAATATCCTCCTTCAATTCAGTCTGACTTTTACTTTCTTTAAACTCCTTGTTGCTTGTCATTGTAACAGTTGAGGACTTTTTTACTGTCAGAGCCAGAAAGGATCTCATGTCATCTGGACCAGCCTCCATCTGCTGCTCGAACTTTCTCTACCACTTCTTGCCAAGCTTGAACACCTCCATCATGTCTTTGGGAAGCACTTTCTATTCATTTAAATATTCCACAGCATTTACTGAGTGCTATTATGTGCCAAGCACAGAATCCGATATAAAGATACAGCATAACAGAGGACCAAGATATACAATGTTTGATAAAATATTACAGGTACCCTAGCAGATCTCTATGGGGTATGGAAGGCATAATGAATGAAGTGGTTAGATGTTCCCAGGATGGATAGGGAATGGGTCAGCTAAATCTTAAACAATGGAAGGGTAAAGGATAGGAAAAGCAGGGGGCATTGGGAGTAATGGCCCTCTGAAGGCAAGCTTTTCCTGGGTCACTTGGGGGCATTCAAGCTACCCGAAATGGGTGGTACTAACACAGCAGGAAGATGAATTGTCAGGGGGGTGTCAGGAGTGGGGTCTGCCAGGACCTCACCAGGAGAGGACCTCTTGATAGGGCCGTGTTTTGAGATGGAGAGCACAGGCTCTGGAGTTAGACTGTCTGTTCAAATCCCAGCTGTGCCCTCTGACTGAGGGTAACCTCACCTACTCTTCCAGAACTCTGCTTCCTTATTGTCAAGTGGAGAGAGTAACAGCACCTGTCTCACCTGGCTGTGGGGGGGATTACATGAGTGAGATGGGAAGTGTTCAGAGCAGGGTCTGCCACATAGCAAGTGCCAGGTATCAGCTACTGTTATTAAGAGACTTGGAAGCCAAGGGTCCTAAGCAGAGGAGCAGCAAGACGCAAGATAAGCTTTGGGATGAGTGCTGCTGTGAGGTGCCTGCCCTGGAGGAGTTGGAGGAGGCCAGGTGACTGTGATGAGGGCTCAACATGGACACTGGGATTGGCGAGGCAGTGACTGGCTAGTGTGGGGGGAGCAGCAACTGGGGAGAGGCCCAGGTTTCTGGCTTGGATGGCAGTGAGAAAAATAGCACCCTTTCTTAAGATAGTTTTGGGGGAATATGATGAAATTGACTTGGGGATTCAGCAATCCCACTGCTGGGCATTTACCTAAAAGATTTGAAATCAATTTGTCAAAGAGGTGTCTGCACTCCCATGTTCATTGCAGCATTGTTCTCAATAGCCAAGATGTGCAATGAACCAGTGTCCATCAACAGATGAATGGATAAAGAAAATGTGGTGTATATACACAATAAAATACTATTCGGCCTTAAGAAAGAAGGAAATCCTATCATTTTCTTTGACATGGATGGAATTGGAGGACATTATGCTAAGTGAAATAAGCCAGGCACAGAAAGACGAATATTGCATGATCCCACTTATACGTGGAATCTAAAAATTAGAACTCACAGAAACAGAGAGTAGAATGGTGGTTACTAGGGGCTGTGTGTGTGTGTGTGTGTATGTGTGTGGTGG
>NW_007775989.1:0-1176 GCF_000696425.1 Galeopterus variegatus | reverse complement strand
TAGCCAAGATATGGAATGAACCAGTGTCCATCAACAGATGAATGGATAAAGAAAATGTGGTGTATATACACAATAAAATACTATTCGGCCTTAAGAAAGAAGGAAATCCTATCATTTTCTTTGACATGGATGGAATTGGAGGACATTATACTAAGTGAAATAAGCCAGGCACAGAAAGACGAATACTGCATGATCCCACTTCTGAAATCAAAAACAATTGAACTCACAGAAGCGGAGAGTAGAATTGTGGTTACAGAGGCTGCAAGTGGGGGTGAGGAATGGGTAGATGATGGTTAAAAGGTATAAAATCTCAACTGGACAGGAGGAGTACTTTTTGCTTTTTAGATCTATTGGACTGCATGGTGAAGATAGTTAATAACAGCGTATGTACATATCAAATTCCTAAGAAAGTAAGTTTTAAATGTTTTCACCACGAAAAATGATATTTGACATAATAGATATGTTAACTAGCTTTATTTAATTATTCCACATTGTATCCATAAATTATAACATCACTTTGTACCTCATAAAAATAATTATAAATTGTCAACTTAGTATAAAATTAAAAAATTGATTTGGGGTATGCTGTGTCTGGGGTGCTTATTAGAAGGGACTTCCTTGAGAATAGGTTAAAGAGCGACTGTCCCAGGAAGGGATTTTTTTTTTTTTTTTTTTTGCTTCTAAACTTGTCCTTCACCCTCCACACCCCATCCCACCCCACCCAACTGTCTTAACTCGGAGGCTACAATTCAGATCTTGTTAAGTGGAGAGAGCTTCAGTGGCAGATTAGTGCTACACTTAGCCTGGCTCTTAGCTATAAATAGTGAGGAGACAGGAGTCATCCGAGGTGTTGCTGTGGGAAAATGGAGATGGGGATATGGGACTGGCAGCTCAGCTCTTCCCTGAAGCCCACGCACCCTGGCGCCCTGCACTCACACACATGACTGCATTAAGAACGCAGGGCACGGTAGGAAGAACCAAAGATGCACCAGGCAGACTGGGTTGCAGGAAGGCCACCTGTCTGCAGAGGCACTGGCTGAGCCGGTGGCCTTGGGAATGGAATGTCCGCCAAGAAGGAGCCCGCCTGCCTCGCAGGCAGGCAAGGCCCTAGCACCACAGAGGCCCCGGCCATGGGCCGTGGGCCAAGAGCCAGCACGGAGGCAGATTGGAGTGAGA
>NW_007775988.1:2227-3640 GCF_000696425.1 Galeopterus variegatus | reverse complement strand
ACCTTAAATGTAACCTAAAAATGATGCTTCTAAGAGGCTGAAGTTGAAGCTATTCTTTTTTTCACATTGGCTTCCAAATCATCACCTTCCCAGTCTGCAATGTAGGTCATGTTTCAAATTCTTCAAAAATACCATGGACAGATTTCCCACCCCGACCCATGAGTTCAATAAAATCAGAGTATGCCTAGGAATTTTATATTCAATCCATCACGTTCATCTCCTTGGTCACAGTACATCTTCCGCCTTACTATTCCTCTGTTCACTTCCCTTAGCCACACTGGCCTCCTCAATGTTCCTTGACCTGTCAGCCAGGCCCCCACCTCCGGGCTTTTGCCTTTGATGTCTCCTCTCCCTGGGATGCTCTTCTCTCAGATCATGCAGATCTTGCTCACTCGCCTAATTCAGCTCTCTGCTCAAATGCCACCTTGTCATTGAACCCTTCCTCAGCAACTCTTTAGGAAAGAGCTTCTCCTCTCCTTCCTCTGCAGTATCTAGTACCTTGTTGTGGTTTATTTTTTTCCATAGCTCTTANCCTCTCCTTCCTCTGCAGTATCTAGTACCTTGTTGTGGTTTATTTTTTTCCATAGCTCTTAATAATTATTTTCATATGACATATTTACTCATATATTTGATTATTAACTGTTTTGTCTACCTGTAAGGTAAGCTAGAGGAGGGAAGGGACTTGTTTACCTGCTATATTCCTAATGGTTTCAATAGTGCTTACCATATAGTTGGCACTCAATAAATATGTGATCAGTTATAAAAAAATATGGCTAATGTCATCATGGAAGCACAATCACTGAATGAGATGTCAAATAAGGCCAATGGAGAGCTATTGGTCTCACTCCTAAAAACATTCTATTTTGAATCCTTCTTGTTTATACCTCAGCTTTTTAACTTTGCAAGAACTAGAAAATATTCTTCTACGGTGGTAGGAGCTATGCTTTTATTTACCTTATGACTAAGAGTCCTATTCACATATGATCCATTTTTGTCATCTTTCTAAAGGAAGAAAAAAATTAAATATTCAGAGTTAATCCTTTTTGCATGGTATTATAGGCACCAATGATTGCAGGCATGATTTTGCCATATCTTGAATAAATACGACCATGCCTCAGAAACTTCTAGAGGAATTTAAGCTCTTCAGTGACTATTTAAAAATCAGTCCTCCAAGTACAATAAAAAAACAGAGTCCATGGTAATTTCAGTTCATGTCAGAGTGAGTTGGGGTATCTTAATTGAACTCAAGTTCTGAGTTTAGTTGAGTCTATGGAGGCCCACATAGTCTGATCCTAATTAGCCCACTCTGGACAAGATAATTTCCTAAAGACCACTCCTAACTGCCAGGATTTAAAAATTTTTCATGGGACAAACCAATGATCTTGATATGAAGCATTTTCAGCCTATAGCCCA
>NW_007775988.1:0-1197 GCF_000696425.1 Galeopterus variegatus | reverse complement strand
AAAATCCAGTTACACTGATGCAGCTTAATTATGTAGTCAATACAGTTCAGTTCTGGAAAAGCTGCTATAGCAGCCATTTGTAAACACAATTTTAACCCCCCCCCACACACACACACATCTTGTAGCAAAGGTTTAATATTTTATTTTGACTTTGGAAAAACAAACACAAGAAGGAAAACTTTACTGCCACTGTATCAGAGATACCTATGCCAAATAAGACACAATGATCAATGTCTTACCTTAGAATAGCAAATAATTCTTAAATGAACTTGACTATATTCATATACGTTTGTGAAGATTTTGTACACATGAGCATCCCAAAGACAGTTTAGTGGGGAATCTCCCTCAGTGTTACCATGGATGGCAGCCATCAAAATGTGCGGCTCTGATCTCCTGCAGAAAGAATAACTAATGGAAGTGGAAGACCCAGCTGATATCTCTTTGGATCTGCTACCATGGTTGCTCTTAGCCAGTGACTGAGTATGATGGGAGTACTCAGGCAGACCTTTTCTGGCAAGATGTGGGACTCTTCCAGTGGGCACCTTTGGCTCAAGTACTTTCTATTGGCCTGGCCAAACATTCTTTGGAACTTCATGGTAGCCCACCATTCTTTCTACCCAATATTTCTCCCTTCCCTCTCTTCTTCCACAGATGTCAGACTTGCATCACAACCTGAAGACTCTCCCTACCATCTCTTGCTCTCTCCCCCAGTAAATTTCTTACATGACTAATTCCATCTTGGTATCTGCTTCTCAGCCAACCTGAATGAATACATCATCCAAACTTACACAAATCCCTCACTAAAAATCTCTTTTATTCATCGAACAATACTTATTATGCATCTATCTGTGCTAGGCAATGTCCTCTTCACTCAAGATGTAGATGTTGCACTAACAGTGAACATATACATTAGATATAGATTTCATGCTATTGAGGAAAATATACATTAAATAAATACTGATGAAATGTAATGAAAAGAGAAAAGAGTTTTATGAGAGCACAATTAGGAGAACCAAATAAATTCTAAGAGTTGAGGATGGTCACCCAGAGGAAGAGAGTTTTAAGCTGAGACCTGGAGGAGGTGTGGGATTTATCTACACAAGCAGGAAAAAAAGAAAATCTTTCTAAACAAATTCTGAGGAAAAAAAAGCACATGGTGTGTTCTGGCAACTGACTGGAATCAAGTATGAATTGAAA
>NW_007775987.1:3031-3640 GCF_000696425.1 Galeopterus variegatus | reverse complement strand
TGTTGCCTGTGCTTTGGAGATCTTGTTCATAAAATCTTTGCCCATTCCTACTTCCTGAAGTGCTTCCCCTATGTTTTCTTTTAGGAGTTTTATAGTTTTGGGCTTTATATAGAAGTCCTTAATCCATTTGAGTTGATTTTGGTATTTGGTGAGAGGTACAGGTCTAATTTCATTCTTCTACATATGATGTCCAGTTTTCCCAGCACCACTTAATGAAGAGGCAGTCCTTCCCCCAATATATGCTCCTATTGCCCTTGTCAAATATCAGTCAGATGTAAGGATGTGGCTTGATTTCTGGTTTCTCTATTCTGTTCCATTGGTCTCAGTGTCTGTTTTTATGCCACTACCATGCTGTTTTGGTTATTACAGCTTTGTAGTATAATTTGAAGTCAGATTGTGTAATGCTTCTGGCTTTCTATTTTTTGCTCAGGATTGCTTTGACTATTTGGGATCTTTTGTCATTCCATATGAATGTTGGGATTGTTTTTTCTATTTCTGTAAAGAATGGCATTGATATTTTGATGGGGATTGCATTGAATCTGTAAATTGCTTTTGGTAGTATGGACATTTTCACAATGATAATTCTTCCAATCCAAGAGCATAGAATGT
>NW_007775987.1:0-1033 GCF_000696425.1 Galeopterus variegatus | reverse complement strand
TTCTTTAGGCTAAGACTTGATTTGAAGGTCAGAATGTTTAGTACTTAAATGAATGCCTTATGGCTTAAGACAACATCTGTAATCTCTCTCTGTTGAGTTGTCATTGCAGATAACAGAAAACCACAAGCCTGCTTTTAAGTTTGTACACCTCACACTTGAAAGAGCCAAGGAGAACTTTAGCCAAGATGTCAGAAATAATTATGCTGACCTCACTGCTAACCAATCAGACACCCACATGATTCCTGAGACCCAACCCGAATTCCTGCTGTATAAGTATCCGTGATTTTGAGCTCTGAGGGAGTCTGGTGTTTTAAAGCTCCTTTAGTTACCACAGGCTCCTTTGGGCTCCTTTGAATGGCCATCCAAATAAATGCTAATCTTTGACTATGAAAACTTTAGCATGAGAAACTTAGTCATTTGGGTAGTGGATGAGGAACCTCTCTCAGCTTGGTAACAAAATCTGGTGCTCCACCTAGCCAGAGGTGTATTATGTATCCACCCTTAGATGGAGGTTCAGTATTAGGAAGACCAGGAATGTAAATCAGAACATTAATTATTAAAAAAGAAAAACTGTGTGGGGGAAAGGCTTTGAACTTGATTTAGCATCCATTTCTGGTTAATTGATTTATTCCTCCAAGAAATATTTCTTGAGCACCAACTATGTGCTTTTCTAGTTTGGGTGTAGGAGTGAATAAAAACAGGCAAAGCTTGTGGAGGTTACTTATTAGTAATTAAAACTGTATGCAAAATAGTAAAAATGTGAACCATATTAAATATGGTAAAAAAATGTCAGATGCTAACAGCAAAATTTGTATTAAATATTGAAGCACTAAGGTATTCCCATCTTAGAGTTATTTCGATGCTTTTTTCAGAGCACAATTTTAATAAGATTTCTGAAAAATGCAGATCTATGTACTATCTGAGTTTTTACTTGGGAAGATTATCTTTTTCCCCTCTTGCAAGTGAAAATAGCTTGACTTGATAGATTTTGTAACCTTGCATATTTTTCCTTTAAACTCTGAAAATGTTGCTT
>NW_007775986.1:8425-9814 GCF_000696425.1 Galeopterus variegatus | reverse complement strand
TTCTTTGTAAAATAAGTAGAAAATAATAGTCCATAGGTCCACTTTAGGAAATAAGCCACTGATAAACATATTTATTACATTTATAAGATTTCTTTCATGTTGCAAATTTTTTAGAACATTATACATGAATTTTTACAAGGCTTCCCATATTACTGATATTTGTAGATTTCACTGTGATGTGTTTTCACTTGACTTTTAAAGTATTTGTTAAAATTGTAAACTTTCCTGTGTTTTGAAAACTGATGAGGTTTCAATCGAGTGTGCATTTGTACATGTTTTTGTCAGTATATGGGCTAACTGAAGACTTCTCCACGTTCTTCACATTTGTGATTTTTATTTAGAATTAATTTTTTAATGCCTTCAAAAGGATCTGGACCAACTGAAAGCTTTACCACATTGTTTACATTGTTTATATGTTTTCTCCTTTGTGGGCCCTTTCATGCATTTGAAATGAACTAGGACAGTCAAAGCCTTTCCCACATACCTTACATTTATAAGGTGCATCTCCAGTGTGCACTACCACGTGACTTTGAACACCTGTAAGAGAAATGAAGACTTTCCCACATTCCTTGCACTCATAGGGTTTCCCTCCAGTGTGAGTCCTTTCATGAATGCAAAAGGAGTGGAGGTAACTGAAGGCTTTCCCACACTGCTTATGTTCATGTGGCTTCTCTCCACATTCCTGATTCTCATATGGTTTGTGTCTACTGTGAGATGGGATGTGCCTATTAAGGGATGAATGATACATGCAGACGTTTTCACACAAACTACATTCACATGCTTTTGCTCCAGCAGGATTTTTCTTGTTCAGATGAAGATTTGGAATCTGGGGCTGGCCCGGTGGCGCATTGGAGAGTGCGCCGCTTGGGAGCGCGGCGGCGCTCCTGCCGAGGGTTCAGATCCCATGTGGAGACCGGTTCCCGCTCACTGGCTGAGTGTGGTGCGGGCACAACACCGAGGGTTGCGATCCCATTACTGGTCAGTAAAAAAGACAAAAAGGAAAAAAAAAAAAAGATTTGGAATCTGGCTGAATGTTTCTCCATAGTGAGGGCTTTCTTTAATTTCACTGACTTTCTCTAGAGTATGACTGCTTAGATTTCTGCTATGATTTTGGTACCAATGTTCAACATTCTCATCTTCCCATTTTTTTGCTATTAAAGACAAATTTGTAAAGATTTCTCTCATGACATCTGATGAAGTTTCGATGTATTGTCCTCCCAGAACTCATGTGGAAATCTGATCTCCAATGTGGCAGTGTTGGGAACTGCTTGAGTCAGGGGGGCAGATCCCTCATGAATGGATTAATGCTCTCCCTGGGGGAGGGGGGGTGTAGTGAGTGAGATCTCTATTAGTTCCCAAGAGAGTTGGTTGTTTAAAGACCCTGGCACC
>NW_007775986.1:6174-6911 GCF_000696425.1 Galeopterus variegatus | reverse complement strand
ATTTGTGTAAAATTATAGTCTATCTTACGAGATGATTAGATTTGTGTATTTCCTCCTGCATCAATCTGTTACAATTTCAAATGTCACATTGCCTTTAGAAAACTCCATCGTACCCCCATGAAAGAATAAGAGTGAAAGAAAATGACTAATTATATCTCAAATTATTGAAAAAAATAAATTTTGAACTCCCACACAATTTCAGCTGATCTCAGGCATCCCAGATTAAGAAATCATTGACTTGATTTATTTAAACTTCAGTCACCACAGCTGCAAAATGAGGGTAATGATTAGATTAAAATATACAGTCATGTAAAGCATGTGGCACATTTTTCTGAAACACAATAAGGTCTCAATTATTGTTGTTTCTGGCTATTATATTTCTTCCTCATTGTAAATGCCATGCTGCACTGCAAACAGAGATGCACCTTGGATTAGGAGGATCTGTTCCTTCTCAGGGTTGTCATAACATTTTCCCTGGGGACCACCTCTGAGCTATCTAAAAGTCCCGGCCTCTCATACATCTTCTTGGGGACTAAAGAGATCCATGAATTCATAAAACTGTAATAATTTTAAGTGTTTGGATACTGTATAAATTTCTTAATGTTTTGGCCAAGTCATATCCATATCTATACCTCTATAGAAAGGTAAAGAGTAATTTTTGACTTTAAAAAATAAACTCAAAGTTTATAAGGGAAAATTTCTTTCATTCTTTATGGAATTACATGTCTGTCCCTGAA
>NW_007775986.1:0-1637 GCF_000696425.1 Galeopterus variegatus | reverse complement strand
GAGGCCTGCATATTGCATGCCATTAATTCAAAAATGCACATTTCCCCCCACATTTTATAGTAAGAAGTCTAGTTGCACTTTACAATTGGTAGTGTTTTAGATAGAGAAAATGTGATGTTTACATGCGTTTGTGAATGGTAAGAAAAAAGAGAGGTTGCTGATTGAGTTTGGATGTGTTGTCCCCTCCAAAACTCATGTGGAAATCTGATCCCCAATGTGGCAGTGTTGGAAACTGATTGAGTCACGGGGGCGGATCCCTCATGAATGGATTAGTGCTCTCCCTGGAGGAGGGGGGATTAATGAGTGAGTTCTCGCTCTATTAGTTCCCGCTAGAGCTCGTTGCTTAAAAGGACAGTGTCCTCTCCCCCTCTCTTTCCCCCTCCCTGTCTCCCTCTCCCCTCTCTCTCTCCCCTGCCACTTTTCCACCATGAGTAGAAGCAGCCTGAGGCCCGTGCCAGATGCAGCTGTCCCAGAATCGTAAGCCAGATAAACCTCTGTTCTTTATACGTCACCCAGTCTCAGGTATTTCTGTTATAGCAACACAAAACGGGCTACAACAGTTGCTTTCCTTTTCTCTTTGTGAACTAACTGAATAAGCCTTGCCTTTTCTATTATGTGTCACAAGCTTCGTCCTTGTTTCCTAATCTTCTCTTTGTCTGGCAAACATGATGCACTTTTCAAGGCTAAGTGCGGGTATCTTCTCCTCCAGAAGACCTTCCTCAGCTTAGGTTAATGTGTCTTTTTTATGCTTTCAGGCCTCCAGTGACTCTCCCATTATACTTACCATTCTCTATTATTCATCTGGGTGTTAGAAAAGCAGTGTAGCAGAATGGTTAAGCACCTGGTCTCTAGAAGTAGATACCTTTGGATTTAATTTGACTATTACCAACTCTTGAGCACATTTCTTATACTCTTTGTACCTCAGTTTGTTGATCTGTAAAATGGGATTGTCACGGTAATCTATCTCATGGGATTATTGCCAGGATTAAATTAGTTACTACTTTGGGAACAGTGCTTGGCATAGTGCTTCTTTCCCTCCCTCTCCTACTCTCTCTTCTCCTCTTTTTACTCATTCTTCTCCTTATTCTCCTTTTCCTTCCTTTTCTTCTTATTATTATGGTTGTCTTCCACACTGGAATATGAGATCTGGAGGCAGGAACTACCTAAATCCTTTCTAAGGTTTTTGTTCTGTTTTTCCGGAACCTACAAGAGTGATTGAAACAAGGCAGTCTGTACAGGATGTTTAGAAATAAAGTTCTGAGTTAGATATAAAGTTTGGGTGACATGTCACCCATTCAGTATCTGGGGTACTTAAGAATACAGAAGTGAAAAACAACCTCTGACTTCAAGAAACTGATCTTCAGTGTAAAGAAGTGATATCATATATTTTTTTTAACTGGATATTTAATTTGATAGAAAAACTCCCTTAAATCTAACAGTTTGTGATAGTATATGAAGAAATAAGAAAGTTTATTACTCCACAGTTTATTTTGTTTCTGAATTTCTTTTGAAAATTTTAAAAAATGACTTATTTCCTTACCTTGTCTCTGATACATTAAACAATGGAATTGAGTTGCTAGCTGGTGATTGACATTTTCTTTAGCTTGTCTGAAAACCCTCTATGGGTGTTAGATATT
>NW_007775985.1:2882-3640 GCF_000696425.1 Galeopterus variegatus | reverse complement strand
GGGGACACAATTCAACTTATAACAAATGGGAAGAAAGACATTTCTTCTGTTTTGACAGGAAGGAAAGAGAAAGTATAGATGTGTTGGTCTGTAGATTTTATGGCAGGAAGGTTAGGAGTTTCCATCTGCCTTATCAACAGAGAAGATATCAGAGCTGGAAGTTTCCTAAGGAGGTTTGAAAGAGCCATTGCACAGAATGAGAGAGGACTCACCAGGGAGACTGTCAGGTAGTTTTGACAGCTACTACGGCATTAGCCTATGATAGGCTGTCAGAAGAAATAATCAATTATTTAGTGGTGCCCTTTAGATAATAACATAAGGACTCATGGGGAGGGCTACTTTGGTGATATAATAGCTTGCAACAAAATGTGTGCCAGTTTCACTAAGGAAAAGCTGTACTCAAATTCACCAGTTGGCCATTCATTTGGAGCTCAGATTAAATGTCAATTTCTTTATGATCATCCCTATTTAGAAAAGAAGCACACTTACTTTTCTGTACTGAAATTAAATATAGCTAGAATTTCTATTAAAGCATTCAGTGTAATCTGTTTCATCCACTAGATTGTGTTCTAGAGAGACCACCTTATGCATCTTTCTGTCTCTAAATATTCCCCAACAGTCCTCCTGACGTGGGTGTAGTTGGTACTCACTGAGCATACCTAGAATGAAACTTTGTGCAGTAACAGTTAAGTGGGCAACTGTGTCCCACTGAGAGTAATTTTTCTCAGAAAGCCTTGTCTAAGGATATACCTTTTCTA